>NW_020664471.1:4265388-4282637 GCF_002925995.2 Terrapene triunguis | reverse complement strand
GACATACCCTCAATCAACTAACAGCAGAGACAGAGTTAGAAAATACATTAAAATTTACACCACTACGGGATGCTTGCTATTATCCACAAAACCTATGCTGGAAGAGCTTACAGCTGAATTTCCTAACCTCTAGCACAGGGGTTCTCAAACTTTTGTAGTGGTGACCCCTTTCACACAGCAAGCCTCTGAGTGCGACCCCCCCCTTTATAAATTAAAAACACTTTTTTTATATTTAACACTATTATAAATGCTGGAGGTGAAGTGGTGTTTGGGGTGGAAGCTGACAGCTCACGACCCCCCAGGTGGTAATCTCACGAGCCCCTGAGGGGTCACGACCCCCAGCTTGAGAACCCCTGCTCTAGTGTATGTCCCCCTGACAACACCAAACTCCTCCAAGGTGGAGGGAGAGCCCCTAGTTCTGGTAAAACCTGTGGTGAAAAACCTGGGTTGTTTTCTGGTTATTTTTCCATGAAATAAAACCAATCCACAGTGGGTTTTTCCAGGTGATTTCAATTTTTTAACTTCTATTTCACTCTGAAGCACTATCTTTGGAGCACAGATTACAGATTTATACAACCCTCACGCTTAAAAAATAAAAAAACCTCACTTCTTTAAATAAGTCATCTTCTGATGAAGCATGTAAGCAACACAGAAAAAAACCAACCACAGTTCATGAACAGTAGATAGACTTCCCAAGTTTCCTATAGCTTGCATTCTTGTTTCTTATTTTCCACCTCTGTAACTATTATTTACTCTTGCATTTTTAACATTGACTGTGCTCTTGAGACCAATGTCTGCCAGCTACTGTATGTAGTGCGCTCATTTTTCCTGTAATTTTAGTTTTTGCCTATTACAAATGTTTTGATCTCTGAGTTGATTAGGTTTCTTCCTCCTATCCTAAGATAGCCACTGAAAAGCGTAAATCTCCTGGATTGAAAATTATACTGGTCTGAGGTACCAAATATGCTATATCCGATCCTGGAATAGGACCAGAAAAGAACTGCTGCATCAGGGGAACAGCTTTAAGAGGCAATATCACAGCAACCATAATGGCTGCAAAATTGTGCTTTGTATAATTGAAAAGTTACAAGTCACAGCTCCTAAATTGTGTAGAAACTTTTGTTTTCTGTTCCAGCAGCTCACAAGATACTGTACTTGAAATTTATATTATTCTGATTACCATTTTGCTTCTCACCCTGATTTTTTACATGACTTTAAGAGTTGATAACTTGAGAATAACTGCTACAGTGAGAACCCAATGCCTTATACTTTCTAAAAGCCTAAAACCCACTGTGATAATGGAAAGCATGGAAAATTCTCTCTTAGTTCAGAGGTTAGAGGGGAGATCAGCTGCTAAAACCAATGACGTATTGGAAAAATAAGATTTGCAATAAGAATTGGGTGAATTTAAGGCTAAATATCTTCTCAGGTACCAGGGCTAGGATCACTTCAACAGACCAGGATAGATGTCTCCAGAAAATTGGAGTGTGGGAGGGGGAAACGTTTTCTAGAACTGAAGGTGCATCACAACACAAAAAGGAATAATGATTATTTCTGCAGTTCAACATATCAGGAAAAAAAATGTATGAAAGATGTTGTATACACAGAAGAAGATAAACTAGATTAGCTTAATTGTACGTATTGTATCTTTACATAAAAATATCAAGCTATACGTTATTTTCTCTAGAACAGACAATAAAAGCTACACTGCATACAATAAAAAAAAAACCCCAAAAACTAGCATTAATGCAAGATTAAAATTAAAAAATCAAGCACTCAAATGCCAGACTAAATCTGCCTCTGTGCTCCTGCCTTAAAACATGGTGTCTCTATCAGGTTAACAATTAATACATATACTTTCTCTTGGTTCAAGGCCACTGACTTCAATCTCAGTTTTTGTTAACTGTGAAAGCCTGCTGTGAATTTATAGTTTTACCTCTAAATTTCTATTACTGGTGTTGTTTTGACTATCAACTTTGGTACAATAAGTTATTTTCCGCTGTATTTATCTTTGTACTCCTGGTAAAAATGGATATTTGTTCCCCAAGTTGCTTTGTAGAACAAGTTTTCCATAAAACCATTTTGCTTAATCTACCAAATGCTTAATTGTGTACAAAGTCAACATGTTTATTTATCATCTTTTAACACACTAAGCTAGTTGGCTCAGTTAGGCAGCATGCAAATACATCTTTACTATGTGTTAGCTTTTCCAAGTACAAAGCAAACACAAGGGAGAAATTTAAATGGAATAACTGATCTAGTGATGTTAGTAAGCAATTAGTATAGACTAAAGAACAATGGTAAGCCATACCTGGAACTAAATATTTTAAAAAGTAAATATTTGAAATACCGAATATTGGTATTGGCACTTACAGCTATAGATGTAATACACATAACCAAAGCACTACTGAATAGAAAAAACACACCTCTAAATCTACCATTCATTTTATTTTAAATAAAATAGACGGTTCTATCATGAGATGATGTGGATATTTAGCTGAATCTCCTTGATCTGTGAGCTCAAATCCTGCTTAGCATCACAAATGAAATGTGTTTGGATGTCTCTATCTAGTCCCCATGTGCACACATTATATAACCAAGAAACAATTTAGTACACCTGGTGTGACTGCAGCTCAAGAGAGGCCAAGCACTGGAACAGAGGCATTGCAGGTCAGACTGAAGTGCACTTGGAGAGTTGTATGGGGAAGCTTACAAAGCGGTCTTTTCACACTGTGGCTGTCTTAAACCAGGGTTACTAATTGTTCACCTTCATAAGCACTAATGCACTCCTAACATTAAAAAGAAAAGAAGATTAGCTCCAGAATAGGGTTTGGGTTTTTGGGCCTGCCTGTTCTCTTGCCCCCCCACTCCCCCCAGCACTGGGTGTGTTTGTTTTTTTGATAGAGTTATAAAACAGGAATTGTTTTATTCAGGACTGAATTTAAACTTTAGAGTTACATTAAATGAAGTATTCCCTTAACTCTTTTAATTTAGATTAATTATTTTAATCTTAAAACCCAAATACTAAGGCTGTTCATGCAGTCAACTGTATAGGCATCAATGGGAGTTTTCCTTAAATATGGGCTGCAACTATTATTCCAGCATTCTTTAGTCAGTTACTCAACCCTTCTGGCAATCAATCCTTACCCTGCTCTGGGTTACTCTTTCTTCTTTCATGACTAAATTCTTCATGTTGTGATGAATGGGAGAATGATTTTATTGGACTAAAGATCTTACAAATGTCCAGCACTGCAGGGGCTGGGGAGGATGTATCTCTCTCCCACCCCCCTTTTTTTAATTATTATTTGGCAGTGCAAAGTTCACATGCTGGATCTTTTGTCAGATGGGCCTTTCCACCACCCATTGACATTGTCTCACTGCAGGAAGCCATCCTCTTTCAATACGCTTCAGTTATACACTGCTATATTTCTCCTTTCACAGCTGAGATGAACCAAACTGCTCCAAACTAGACACATTCATAGGTCTTGCAATTATCCAAGTTCAACTCACATTTATTTTCAGATGAAGTGCAGTTTAAAAAAAAGATTTGGTAAAATAAATCCTTACACAGAATCCTAATTCGCCCCAATCCACTATGAAACATGGGACTACAAATGAGTATTGTGAGTTACTTACAATTTGTTTAGAACATTTGTTAACCAAAAAGGCAGAGTTCAGAATTGTTGGGACGATCCCCAAGGTGGTATCTGGTAAGCAGAGCCCAAAAAAATTAAGGAGATTAGTGCAAAAGTATCTCTAAAACAAAATGGATCACAGAATTAACATAATTCCCTATTACAAAATACAGCCCTTTAGTGTCAATGATTTCTGTTCTGAGCCACTGTGATAAGTGATTGGGGGGGAGGGGGGAAGATGACAGCTCCCTTTTATGGACACCGAGCCAGCCAGTTAGCTATAAAGTCCCTCTTGATGGCTGTTCTCTGCTTGCTTTACCTGTAAAGGGTTAACGAAGTCCCCCAGGTAAAGGAAAGGGAGTGGGCACTTGACCAAAAGAGCCAATGGGAAGGCTAAAACTTTTTAAAATGGGGAAAAAAACTTCCCCTTTGTCTCTGTTGTTGCTCTCTGGGAAAGAGGGAAACAGGGAGCAGTTATGCTATGAGAAGCTTTAAGCCAGGTATGATCATAGATCATACCTAGAACTACTTATTTGGAATCCCCAAATGTGTAAATAGATCAGAAATGTTTAGAAAGACGTGATTAGGTTTATTTCTGTTTATTTCTTATGGCTAGTGGACTCCTCTGTACTAACCCCAGATGCTTTTGTTTGCTTTTAACCTTTCAGCTGAACTCCCAAGAAAGCTATTTTGGGTGCTTAATTTTTAAAAGTTGCTCTTTTAAAATCTAGCAAAAGCCTAAGTTCCTGATGTATTTTCTTTCTTTTTGTTTTTAAGAAAATGTACCTTTTTAAGAACAGGATTGGGTTTTTGTGTCCTAAGAGGTTTGTGCATATGTTGTTTAATTAGCTGGGGGCAACAACTAGCTTTCTTTCTCAGCTCTTCCCTGGAGGGTGTGGGGGAAAGGGCTTGAGGGTATCCCACAGGAAGGAATTCCCAAGTGCGCTTTCCTGGGTTCCCAGGGGTTTTGCATTTGGGTGGGGGCAGCATTTACCAAACCAACGTCAGAGAGAAACTGTAACCTTGGAAGTTTAATACAAGCCTGGAGTGGCCAGTATTAATTTTTAGAATCCTTGCGGGCCCCCGACTTCTGCACTCAAAGTGCCAGAGTGGGGAATCAGCTTTGACAGCCACTGAGGCTAGGACTTCAAGGTGCATCATTACAACGTGTTAGCTAACGCATGCTAACTTTTTAAAATTCTAGTGTAGACAAAGAAGCGTATACATTGACACATGCTGAATTGGTAGAGTTCAAGGCTAGGCTTTCCCAAAGGCACATCTGCTCAGGACTTTTAGAACGTTAGATAGCATACTGTAACAACATGCCTTTAAATCCTAAGCGCCGAACCGAGGATTGAGGCCTTGGAAAATGGAAACTGTGTTCATAGGGCTTTAGCTCCCTGCTGTGGCATTAGAACTAAAAGGTATCTTGATCATGCTCAGTAGTGCTAGAGCTGCTGAATTAAAAAAAAACATACTCTCCTTGCCTTAACACATTAAATATGAGTTTTGTTGCTTAAAGAAGAAACTTGCATTAGAAATACAAGTCTAATGAGGGAAAATTCACACACACAAAAAGGCATTTTATTTCTTTTTGGTAAGGGCAAAATCCAAATGTCCCTACTCAGCCAAAATTCCCTTTGCACTTAATAGGAGCTATCTATGAGTAAGAACTGAATAATACATCAGCTTTTGAGCCAAAGGATATTTGTGCTAGAATAGGAACTCTCGTTCTCATCCCATCTGCCCTACTACTTCCAATAGATTCTGTACTGAAATCATAATCCTGTTTGTTACATCAATGTATTCAGCCAAATACGATGTCATATATTAAACATATACTTATTTTCTGTTTTGTCTCAGGCAGAATAACTTCACTGCAGCATCATGTAAAATGAGAAGATGAGCTAGGAAGAACTAAGCCTTTGTTTAAATACAAGTATCTAACAGTTAGTAAACGTTGCAATAAACAGTCTATGAAAAACAAAGTACAGGGGAATTGGATTTCTATAATATAGTGGATACAACTAAGATTTCTCCAAAATAAATTACCTTTTACAGGATCACAGGATCACTGCTATGTTTGGAAATTTAGAACATTAGATATATTGGACCAGATACTTAGTTGATGTAAATCAACATTGCTCCATTTATTTCAACTTTTAAAATCAAAATTATCACAGCACACTTTACACTGGTAGGCTGAAGTATACTATAGGGGGCTTTTTTTTTTTTGTTTTTTTGTTTTTTTTTTTTTTAAATAAAGTGCATGTTTGTTGGGGAGAGGAAGAGCATTATGAACTATAAATATCCATTTAATATAAACAGCCACGCAACACTGTATGCAAACTAATTTCACTTGTTCCTCAACAGCAAACAAAACATCTGATTATTCAGCTCCAAAATCAATGTTAACACGAAAGCCACCAAACACAGGACTTGTGCTCTGCCAAATAGTTATTTTTCATAGCAAGAGGGATATATACTGGGGAAAAATCCCTTCTGCCTCTTTCAGAGGCCAGTGCACAACAGCTTATAGCAGACTCAAAGCATGAACTAACACACCTATAGTCAAGAACAATAGACATAAAGCAGAATTAAATTACCCTGACCAGCGAGGCAATCAAATCAACTTTTGAAATGCAAGACTTTGAGACATGAAGGTGGGGAACATTATCAAAACTAAACATTCTCATAGTCCTGAAATGAATTTTTTCAGAATTTTCTGAAAATTCTGTTTTTTGAATGGCTCTCCATTTCACACAATTTACCCCAAGAGAGCAAAAACACCCCTACTCCTCTAAGGAAAGAATAAAGGCAAAGAGTATGGGGTTGTCAAGAATCTTAATCCCCACTTGAAATCTCAGGTCCAGAAGGACCTGGACAGAGATGTCCTCTCTGTGTTGCCTAGGCCCGTGGTCAGCTGCAGCCTAAAGGAGATGCAAGTGGGTAAGAGTGCAGGTGACGCCAAGAGCTAAGGTATTAAAATGAGAGCACTCCCAGTTTTTCAAGGGGGGTGGGGAGGATTGGGACATGTTGCAGAGGGGGAATGTTCTTAGGAAGAGTGCCAATTTTGACATTTGGAAAACAAAGCCCCTCTAACAGAAATCTTTCAACTTAAGGTCGCTCAGCAGCTGCTCAAATTGGTGTGTTTTGTGTATGCATGCACACATAGGGGAAAAATGATACATGTAAGTGATGGAAATAATAGGCACTTTTTCCACTGCTATAGAAAATGCCCTAGTTTCCTGGCCCAAGTGCTATGGCTTGTGCAATATGTGGTGAAGAAACTATGGCAGAGCTTATCAAAATAAGCAGACGAGTATTACAAAACACCGATAAAAATAGCGTGGGAAAGAAGTTAAATGTTAAACCTACCCGTCATTCCCCAAAAGTTGCATATACTTGTAATATACATTTGTCACCCTAAGAACCTTCAATGCCAACTTGTAAAAGGGGTTTCAAGAATATCCTCATCTCGGTATCTACATTCTGGTTCACCAAAGAATATCATGTAAGGCAGTGGTCTCCAACACCGTGCCCGCCTGCGCCATGGTGCCTGCCGGGGCATCTATGTGCGCCCACCTACTGACAAGGGAGCGCCCCGCCGCCGAGGAGTGCGGCCGCCGAACAATCAGCCGCCGAAATGCCGGCAGCATTTCGGCAGCGATGCCTCTTGATGACCCGGCTTCTAGGCAGCATTTCAGCGGCGATGCTTCTTCTCGTTGCCGCTTCTGGGTGGCATTACAGCGGCTGCTTGTCCGGGGGCCACACTCTTCGTCAGCTAGTCGTCAGGCGCCCGCCACACTGAAAAGGTTGGGGACCACTGATGTAAGGTCTTAAATGAAAGCCACGATCACACTGATTATTTATATCATTGTGAAATTTATGTACAGGTACTATATAAAAATTATGTATGTATGCTTAGAATGTGTTCCTAAAGTCTGCATTAAGGCAGAGTTAACAAACAGGTTTCTGCCAGACAAAGGTGCTTATTCATCTGTCTCTGTCAGTCCACATATTAATTAAGCATTGTAAGTTAACACATTGGGGAGTCATTTACATACAAAGTAAGCAGGAAACAGCACACTGGAGAATAAATTACGGGGTGGCTTATGACTCAGGGTACAAACAATGAACTTTGGGAATATAAGTAGAAGGAAAGGAAGACGCCCCTTTATCTTGCACCTAGGAAGTAATCAGGCAGTGCGATTACATTCATGAAAACAGGCTCTCAATCCAGCTGGTTGAAATGCTGCAAAGAACATTTGGGTGAGATAAAGTTATTTAGACTGAAGGTTGGCCTGTTAAGTTTAGTTTCTAGTTCAAAGGGCTCAAGAACTGGGGTTCACCTATTGTAGAACCTGCAAGGCACAGTAAGGGCTAGCCTACCTCAGAGGAGATTGGGTGACTAACAGGTTATGGTGTCAGGGAGCAGACACCCAGTTAGTCACAAACAATTCTTTCTCTTGCTGGAGGCAGGGAGATAACAAGGTGAAAGTCCTGGGCAACTAGAGAACCATCACAATAATAGAAAAGTCTTTGCAAACCAAAGTCATCTTCATTGTTAACGCACATTGTGCACAAATACACATTAATTCAGTCAGAGAGCTAGGACTGAGATATCAAAAGTTTACATCTGCTGCTCATCATGCAGAAAGATAGTAATACCCCCAACACTTTTCTGCAAACTGACAGGATTACAAAAGGATAGAATATGCATGAGCAAGCTACTTAAAATTGGAGATGCCATCGCCAGTCAAACAACTTGTTACTTTCCGTGCCTTTGGTAGTTTTAAGTGCCTCCATGTTTGCTGATCAAGTGCAATTTATGGCAGTTAATCAATATCTGTTGTTTTAATTCTAAAATAACAAAGGACATGTCTCAGCTAAATGGCTTTAGATACCTGATTAAAAACATATGATCCAGGGTACTAAATATAATGTAATCACATAAAATTCCAATGGTATTGTTTATTAATAGAATTCACATGTCCAAAAAAACATACAGCACAGCACTTTAGAATATTTATTGCCTTTATGGCACATGAAAATCGTAGAGATCGGAAATATTTAATTGTATTGTTGTCCCCCAGTGTGCGCCTTTCTTATTCATTTATGTTATTAATGTTCTCCCCCATTTGGCTAATCAGATTACAATATACCAGATTGCCATGCTATATTAAAGGTGGTAGAAGCAAGACACACCATTTCCTAACCTAGCTAGAAAACATTTCAGAGTATTCGCTGAACAATTTATTAATATCAAAAAGAGAGTAGTGTGCAAAATAAATCAGGTACTATAATTTGTTACAATGTTTCAGAGCTTCATCCTGGAAAAATTAAAGGAATAATTTGTAGCCAATAGGTCTACGCCCATAAGTAACTTTACTCTGTTGCATACAGGGCTGGCAGGATCAGAAAATTAAACCATTGATTATCTTTTTTCAGAAGTTTCTAATTAACATTCAAATATTTTCATTCTGAGGGCATAAAGAGACTACTGGGAATCAAGGGTTGTTGTTTTTTCTTAGTGTTTGAACCAAATTTTTAATTAAAAGGCAGAACTTTTCTGTCATAGAAGTTAATTAGTTCACAATTTTTTAACATTTAACAACATACTTATGGGAAACTAAATCAGCTTAGAACAATTCCAGCTTTTCAAGCCATGCAAGTACCTTATCTCTCAACACACTGTTCAGTCACTGTAATTGCCTGTGGCAGCTCAGAATATAAAAGAAGGGAATCTACTTATTATATTTGCATAGCATAAAAAAGGTATACTTAAAAAAGCAAGCTAATAAAGGAAGATCTTTTATGTAACAAAAAAAATTTCAAGGTTAAGCCAGCAAATTATTGTTCTAGATAGCAGTCACCAGGGGTGATTCCAGTTTTCAATAATATTTGGTATTTCTTCAACTAATCTTTATTTTTATATAATTGAAAATATATTATTCCTTCCACCCTCCATGTTGTTGTAATTTATTAAAATGCACAGATATCATTTTAAAAAACAGTCTCCAATATCTCTGCCTCTTCCTAAGCTCCATCTTCAACTCCCTTTGTGTAAAAGTACTACAGTAATTCTATGTTTAAAGTTTTACCCTAAAACTTTAATGCTGTCATTTCTATTATTTACGTGTACAACATTTTCCATATGAAATGTACTTCCAAGCATGCTGTGACAAACAATATATGTTATGTTATAGGTCCAACAGCACCCTCCATTATAAACCCCCTGTTTTAGTTCCTCATAACTCTGGTAAATTACTTCCATATGGGCCAGAACTCTTCGGAACATAGTTTGCTCTGTAGATTTCTCTGAGATTTTTGAAACAAGCCAAGAAAACTGATCCAATAGTTATGATTTATAAAGTTCTAAACACTGTACTTTCAGTAAACACAATAGGGCTTCCTGTTAAAGCGCATGCAGATACAAAAATGTAGTTGTAATAGCGAGTGTGTGTGTGTGTGTGTGTGTGTATGTGCACATAACAAAGCTGACTTTGTTGTCAGCTTCTGGGTGTGACATTGTGCAGTATATGATTTTATAAAAATAGGATAATAAGTGAATATAACATAACTGGGATATGCTTCATGCAAAAGGTCTCTTGTAAGGTATCATTACAAAGCTTATAATCTACTGAGTGTGATCATCCTATTTGTATAAATGTAGCACTCTTGTATCTAAAACTAGAAATATAAAATATAACTCTGAGGGCCTATTGCAATTATTCAAAGTGTGGGCCATTAATGGTGGTTTGGAATCTTGAGGACTCCCATTAACCAGGACCACTGTCTGCAGATGGCTGTTTTACCTGTGAGCCTTCCTGTATGTGTGTGTGCTGGCAAGTGGGTAATGAAGTCTTGCAGTGACATGTGATCATGTCACCTAAACTGGAATCCATCTTTAACCTGGTGCTTTTCCAGTGGGGGCGGGGGGAAGGTGGAAACCCAGAGGGACAAAGGGTTCCCACCTTATGCAAAAGATATATAAAGGGGTGGAAGAGAACAAAGGGAGAGAGGAGAGACATCATGAAGAATCCCCTGGCTACCACCTGAGCTGGAACAAGAGCTGTACCAGGAAAAAGAATTGTGCCCAGGCCTGGAAGGTGTCCAGTCTGAGGAAAAAACTTACTGAAGCATCTCTAAGGGTGAGATTATCTGTATTTAGTTTGATTAGACATAGATTTGCACATTTTATTTTATTTTGCTTGGTAACTTACTTTGTTCTGTCTGTTACTGCTTGGAACCACTTTCTGTATTTAATAAAATCACTTTTTCCTTATTAATTAACTCAGAGTATGTATTAATACCTGGGGGAGCAAACAACTGTGCATATCTCTCTATCAGTGTTACAGAGGGCGAACAATCTATGAGTTTACCCTGCATAAGCTTTATACAGGGTAAAACGGATTTATTTGGGTTTAGACCCCATTGGGAGTTGGGCATCTGAGTGTTAAAGACAGGAACACTTCTGTGAGCTGCTTTCAGGTAAACCTGCAGCTTTGGGGCAAGTAATTCAGACCCTGGGTCCGTGTTGGAGCAGACGGGAGTGTCTGGCTCAGCAAGACAGGGTGCTACAGTCCTGAGTTGGCAGGGAAAACAGGGATAGAAGTAGTCTTGGCACATTAGGTGGCAGCTCCCAAGGAGGGGGTTCTGTGATCCAACCCGTCACACAGGGTTTTCCACTCCTTGAGCTAAAAAGGCTTTGAACACTTAGGGGGAATGAATACTTTAGCATAGGGTGACCAGAAAGCAAGTGTGAAAAATTGGGACGGGGGTGGGGGGTAACAGGCACCCATAGAAGACAGAGCCTCAAATATCGGGACTGTCCCTATAAAATCGGGACATCTGGCCACCCTACTTTAGGATGATCTAAACTTGCAAATATTTTAAGCATCTAAATCCTACAGATATTTTAGCTACTATGAGACAACAGTTTCCCTGGAGAACGAGAAGGTGTTATTGGTGGTTGTGGTGGCAGTATCTTCCTGAAAGCTTAATCTAGAGAAATGACCACAGGACTGCCAATCAGAAATTTCCAGATGGCACTTGACTGGTAGTAGACCAGCTGAAATTGTGAGAAATTTTAAGAAAAAACTCAGTATACACAGGATCTTGAAGGGACAAACTGGTTTATCTAAGTCCTGAGACAAATTCTTTAGGGTAACTGTCCACTAGGTAAAATTTCTTAGGCCTAAAACCATCTGGACAGCATTATGAGGACTCACATTTCAGATGGTAATAAGGCGATGAAATTGCAAGAAAGTCACAGAATATTACTAAAGGGACCTAAAGCTCTTGTTATGGCTCTCAAACCAAATATAAAATCAAAATATTTCCTGGCCCTAATCCTGCAAAGACTCATGCCCATGCTTAACTTTAAACTCAATGTTTAACCCCACTGAAATCAATGATACTCCTCACAGCATGTAAAATTAAGCATGTTTGCAGTTTGGGGCCAAATCTGCATTTTACTTGGCAAACCTCTGAAAACAGACTATTGGCAAGAACTGTTGAGTGACAGATAAAGAAGATCATAGTATTAGGGCTGTTAAGATCTCTGGCTATGCTGTCAGAAGAAAATCTAGGAACACTCCAAAAGGTTATGATGTAAACAGAATAGGATGACCATGAGCATGAGGAAGTACCAACCATTCTTAGTTCCAATTTTCCATACTACTAAATTTATTTCCCCTTAATTCTGTTCTTGGCTGCCTTCCTAGTGGCATTTCTGAAATAGCACTGTACAGTTGGTTCTGTACTTCAGAAACAATTTTATTTAGTTGTATATTTCCACACGTATGATATAAAACAATGTTTCTTCAGAGGCAACAAGACCATTTGTCTCTTTAATCACGTTTACTTGTAACTTCAATTAAAGTGAATATCATAGAAGAAAAATGTTCTAAGAATCATTTACTTTACTTACATTTATAGTAATTTTAAAAACCAAGTATCAGAGCGCTCGCTCGCCGTCCTCTTTACAGAGATGGTATTTCTAATCACTAACATGAAAAGCTCATCTACATTTTAGAGAGCCAGAGACACCTAACACTTATTCAGCTAAGACATGTGAAACAACTTGTTGATTAATTCAATGCTTCAAAATCATTTAGACAGATTTACAAGGGCTTGAAAGCAATGATGTTCTAAACCAAAGATGTCATGTGCAGTACTGTATACGATTTTTATGAATAATCAAAGACCGGTATTCTTCTAGCCCAGGAATGAAATAAAACCAGAGTAGATTTCTCTATTGCAGCAATGAGTTTTCCAGCTATTCTGATTTTATAATTGTCTGGAGGAAAGCTAGATCCTACACCGCTATTGTCACTGAGAAATAGAAAAATACAGTATTAAAAAATACAATTTTTCTTACATTGCAGAAACATGATCATAGTACCTGTTTCATTTTAAAGGGACTTAACACTTCAGTATTACAAAACAAAATAATTTAAAAAAAACAGGGTGTACTGGAACTATTCAGACTGCTGACAACACAGAAAACAATTAATGCCATTCCTCAGAAAGACAGACTACTCTAGCCTCCAACGTAGCTCATCATTAAGGCTAAGAAGATACAGACAACCAATCTTTACCCTGACAGTCATTCTCTTCTGTCATTTTCCAAGACATAAACTCATTAGAAATGAAACATTGAGCAATAACAATTAGTTCACTTTATTTAACTATTATTTTTTTAAAGGCAACACTGAATTTAAGGAAAATATAACACTTAGCTTTCTACGCACTGAACATAAATAACTGGGATCAAAATCAGGACTAGTCGTTTGTCAAGTTTGGGTTTGTTTTTCCATATGTACACACTATGGCATTCAATGCAGTAAATTACAGTTAGAGTTAAGGTTGCAAAACAATTACCATTATAACCTTGTTTTCTGATACTAGTAACTTCATAAAATATTTTTTACTTTTTCATCTGAAATTTTTCATGCTTGTTCTCTACTCAAAGGTGCTTTAAAAAAAAAAAAAAAGGTTGAGTAAAAAACCTCCGAGCTTAAGCAATGAAACATATGCTCCACCTATTAACCAGTCTTAATCTTCTTATTCAAAAAAAAAAAAGAGAATCTTTAAACTTGAAATTCGCCATGTGCACAGTTGTTATTGGGTAGTACGTGCTTTTATAAGTTTAAAAATACTTTGTAAAAACAAGAGTGAAGATGTCTCCCAGTACACCAGCAGTAGAAAAGTCCATTACATCTTACATTGCAACGTTAATACTGGATGCATTGCACATGGCTGCACAGCGGTTTAGCTGCATAGTGGATTACTTGGTCTCTTGAAACAGATGAGGACAACCTTGCAAGCCACAAAAGCTTTGGAAAATCCAGGAGTTGGTAAAACTGATCTACTTCTTCCTACCCAAAAGCCCCATGGCATAGAGGCATGTGCATTGGGCTGGCAGACTGGAGGTCCCGAGCTCTCTTTGCACTGCAGACAGTAATGGGCCTTAATATTACTTTGCAAATATGGTCACTATGGATAAACTAAGGCACCGAGAGTGATATCCCAGCCCCATTTAAAGTATTGCCAAAACTCCCATTGACTTCAGTAGGGCCAGGATTTCACCCAGAGTTCAAGTGATTTGCCTAGCAGGGAAGTGTGGCCTAATCTAATGGATAACAATAGCAGCTATAGCCAATCCCTCTGTTGCTTCCCCTCCTTCATTAAATAAGTGTCTCCCCAGCACCCACACCTCCTTAGTCCTCTCAACCACTTGTCCCAGAGATAAGCTGTTGAATAAACTTTTTAAGAAATGCACATGTTTAACTAAGATTGCAAAAAAAAAAAAAAAAAAAAAAGAAAAAATACTGCATTTTTGGAGAAATGCAGTCGTAGTTAGAGAATTGCATCATAATGAATACACACAAGAATTGTATATTCAGTCTTGCTTTTAGCGTGTCCTGACTTTGGAAAGCTTAACTGGGAAACCACAGCATTGCACGAAGAAGGGTTTTTTGGGTTGGGTTGGGTTTTTTCGTTTCTTTGTTGTTTGTTTAGCATTGTGTTGGGGGGGGGGGGGGGGGGGGAGAGAGAGAGAGAGTTCCATTTAGTATATATTAAGCAACCAAGCTAAATTCCTTTATTGTCTAGTGTTTATAGAACACTTAAAAATTATTCTAAAAAATTGGTTTTTAAGAAATAGTTCTAAAGAAATTCAATTCACAAAAATAAATTAATAAATTACAACTCACATTCTTCCATCTGGAACTATTCAAAAGCATGTGCAGTCATATTTTTGAGGAGAAGAATTCTGTAACCTAATACTTGTTCTCCATTCTCATCTTTAGCTGCTCCATAATACACTAGATATAGGATACAGAGACAGCAATCAAGTCTTGTAAACCAAGTATTAGTTCAGAGGCATTAAAATAATTAGTTAATTTGAGTCTATCACACTAAATCCAAGTGTATACTTAGTCACTTAATCACATACCAAAAGAGAATAGAGTAGGTAACTTATTCTCAGTTTAGTACATAGCTACGGTAAAACTACTTAATTCAAACAGAAACCACACATCAGACGGTAAAATGTAGCTGCTGTAAAAACGAACACACACAATAATGACAATCAGTGGGGATAATTGCACCGTTAGTCACAATGCTCACTTACGAATATGTTCTTACTTTGTACCAAACACTAATAAATATGTATGTTACTTACATACAGTTTCTGGTGATTGCAAGGAGGAATTTGATAGAGCTACTACTTTTTAGTGGCAATCTCTATAAACTTGAGAACTGACACATTTTTTTTCTCTGGAAGAGAAAATCCACTATCAAAGATAACAGGGCCTTTTTATTTGGGTGCTGCAGGAAATAGGGGGTAGCATCTGGGAGGCAGGAAATGGAGAAGTTCACTAGCTCATGATCTGCCTGTGCTATTACGTTAACCTGAAGAATAAATTAACAAATAATTTTTATTTCTCACCAGTCTTCTGCCCAAAAATCTCCAGTTCCAAGATTATCAGTGGTGGGTAACTTAGGCACACACACACAATTCCTTCACATTGAGGTGAAGACCAGAACCAACCCCATAGCATTATCTCCAGCAGCAGATGTTTTCACCTTCAAAACTATTTTTTGATCTTGCCAGGAGGCAAGATAAGGCTACACATGAAGAAAATCACACACGCCCACTATTAAAGGTAGGAAGTCCCAGCAAGGGCCCTCTGTTTTGGAAGCCTGTGTTAGACAATGGAATACAGTTTGAAATCTCCTTTCTTCCTCTTAGCACGGGAGTTCTATGGGACAGGAGAGGCTAGCCACCATCTGTACTCCCGTTGATTTTGGATTACTTTTCATGGTCAGCACAAAGGGTCAGGTCTTCTGCCTCGTTGGGATTAGATGACACACTTATCTCCCAACACCATCCTGCAGAACCCATAACAATGAACCACTTAAATTACAAAAGTCAGTGAAATGCAACCAGCGGGGCTTGTACCTGCACCTCTCATGACAAGTAGAGCTGCAGACTAACAGACTGTCAAATCTCAGAACTTCTCAGAAAGACAGGAAGCCTTCCTTAAGGAAAAGGCTAGCCTGACTCTGGACAAGAAAAAAAGTCAGTCCCACAGGGAAACTGATCCGGCCACACCATCCTGGCTCATTAATTTATCTAGCTTCTGTAGAAACTTAATCCCGTGTCAAGTTCCCAGGAAAACAACTACACCATCCCCGTAATCCTAAACTGTCTTAATAAATGCCTTAAACATAAGCAATATTTTTTCTCCCCCTAAACATAATGTTTATTACAGCGAGGGGGTTTAGTGAGTCTACAAGCCCTACCTTGTAAAAAGTCATCTTGTTTCTTATGCTAATAGAATCATGTTTAGGCATTCTCTTCTTGTGTTCTCCTGAAGGTTGTCTTTTTCACTGCAATCAGACTCAGCTCTTGCCAACAGCCTAAAATAGCAATGAATATGTTCACCTCACAGTGGATTTCCAAACAGCCTCGCATTTAATCTAAACTTAATTGTAGCTTTCATAAAAACCTTTGGACAGTGTGCAGCTTGCCTTGGGCCCAGCAAGACATGGTCCGGCCAAGGTTTACTTATTCAGGTTCCAGAAAGTGAGGCTCCTGAAAGAAGTGAAGCAAGACTACTAAGAGAAGCATTTGCTTTGAGGACACACACTTTTGGTCTGAAGAGAGAAGGTAGCTCCAAGCCTGAGCCATACCTACGCTACAGGCTCTTGAGCACCAGTAGACACTTCCTACAGCACTTCTACGTTAGAGGTTAAGTCGGCTTAACTACAGCACTCAGGAGTGTGAATTTTTCCACACCCCAGACCAATGTAGCTCGATCAATCTAAATTTTAAATATAAACCAGCCCTGGATCTAACAGGGATGTACAGATGATGTTAAATCGTCCCTCTCCACCGCACCCTGCTAGGGGAAAGTGTTTCGCTGACCAGGGTGTTATCACCTAGGCTGGCTATTAACTGTCTTTATTAGGGTGTGAAGTAAGTGTTATTGTATCACAAACTGCAATGCACTGAGCCACAAAATACTAGGCTCTTTTATCAATATTTATTTCTTACACACACACACACACACACACACACACACACACACACACACACAC
>NW_020664471.1:4170835-4265378 GCF_002925995.2 Terrapene triunguis | reverse complement strand
ATAAAATTTTTAGATAATAGGGACAGTGGTAGAGTGCTAAAAACTTTGAAATATTGCTACAAAACAAACGGATTAGAGCTGCTTAGTATGGAGCTCCTCTCTCTGAGTTGCTGCCAATGGAGCAATAAAGACAAATGTATAATTACTAGGGCTGTCGATTAATCATACTTAACTCATGCAATTAAATCAAAAAAATTAATCACTATTAATCACAGTTTTAATCACACTATTAATCAATAGAATACCAATTGAAATTTATTAAATATTTTTGGATGTTTTCTACATTTTCAAATATATTGATGTCAATTACAACACAAAAGACAGTGTACACTGCTCACTTTATATTATTTTTTATTACAAATATTTGCACTGTAAAAATGATAAACAAAAGAAATAGTATTTTTCAGTTCACCTCATACAAGTATTGTAGTGCAATCTCTTTATTGTGAAAATGCAACTTACAAATGTAGATTTTTTTTGTTACATAATTGCACTCAAAACCAAAACAATGCAAAACTTTAGAGCCTACAAGTCCATTCAGTCCTACTTCTTGTTCAGCCAATCACTAAGACAAACAAGTTTGTTTACATTTACGGGAGATAATACTGCCCACTTCTTATTTACAATGTCACCACAAAGTGAGAACAGGCATTCACATGGGACTTTTGTAGCGGACATTGCAAGGTATTTACGAGCCAGATATGCTAAACATTGTTATGCCCCATCATGCTTCGGCCATCATTCCAGAGGACATGCTTCCATGCTGATGACACTCATTAAAAAAATAATGCGTTAATTAAATTTGTGACTGAACTCCTTGGGGGAGAATTGTATATCTCCAGCTCTGTTTTACACGCATTCTGCCATATATTTCATGTTAAAGTAGTCTCAGATGATGACTCAGCACATGTTGTTCATTTAAGAACACTTTCGCTGCAGATTTGACAAAACACAAAGAAGATACCAATGTGAGATTTCTAAAGATAGCTACAGCACTCGACCCAAGGTTTAAGAATCTGAAGTGCCGTCCAAAATCTGAGAGGGATGAGGTGTGGAGCATGCTTCAGAAGTCTTAAAAGTGCAACACTCCGATGCAGAAACTACAGAACCCAAACCATCAAAAAAAAAAATCAACCTTCCGCTGGTGGCATCTGACTCAGATTAGAAACATGCGTCCGTCCGCATTGCTTTGGATTGCTATTAAGCAGAGCCTGTCATCAGCATGGACGCATGTCCTCTGGAATGGTGAATGAAGCATGAAGAGACATATGAATCTTTAGCTCATCTGGCATGTAAATAACTTGCGACGCCGGCTAAAACAGTGGCATGAGAATGCCTATTCTCACTTTCAGGTGACATTGTGAACAAGAAGGAGGCAGCATTATCTCCTGCAAATGTAAACAAACTTGTTTGTCTGAGCGACTGGCTGAACAAGAAATAGGACTGAGTGGACTTGCAGGCTCTGAAGTTTTACATTGTTTTATTTTTGAATGCAGTTATTTTTTGTACATAATTCTACATTTTAAAGTTCAACTTTCATGATAAAGAGATTGCACTACAGTACTTGTATTAGGTGAATTGAAAAATACTATTTCTTTTGTTTATCATTTTTACAGTGCAAATATTTGTAATCAAAAATAAAGTGAGCACTTTACACTTTGTATTCTGTGTTGTAATTGAAATCAATATATTTGAAAATGTAGAAAACATCCAAAAAATTTAAATAAATGGTAATCTATTATTGTCTAACAGCACGATTAATCATGATTAATTTTTTTAATCGCTTGACAGCCCTAATAATTAATGTAAAAATTAAAGTTATTATGCAATAATAAGGCAGTAACCACAATGCAATCTAATTCAAGGGGAGAAAAATAAAGTTCAACAGCAAATAACATTAATACTATAGCATTATTTCTTGAGAATTTTGTAATTAACCTATGTTACTCTGTAGCTCATTTCTTCTATCAACAAATTAATTAAAAAGCATTTATAGGAAAAGCTACATGTGTTCAGTTTCAACTACTCTTCAATATCAAAGAAGATGAAAGTTTACTAATTATGGTGATTCATACAGAAGGAGGGGAAAGGAAAACATTAATTGATACAGCAGACATGGTACCAAGGGAAAAAATATTTCACGAAATATAAGGCCCAAGAAATAATTAACCTTAACAACACAAAGTATAATAAACAGTTGTAAAAAAAATTGAGACTCTTCAGTGTCCTGATGTTCCACTTCCTCCTAAGTTTTGTGTTGTAAATATGTAAATTACTGCAATAAAAGCCCTTGAAAAATGAGTCATCTCGAACAAAGCATAATCAACATAATCATTAACAAAAAATGGCATAAATCCTAGAGTTCAATACAATTAAACTTTTTGTTTTTAGAAGACAAGTCAAAGACATTCTTTTTTACACCTTAAAAACAATACTTCCACCTTTTTTGCCCACCAAAGTTGATGCATGCCTATTTCTATGACCAGGTTTTTAAATAGGTTCAATTAAAATATTTGAACTGCATAGTAAGATGTATGCAAAATACTTAGTGGATTTTAAGATACCTGAAAAAGTTTGCATAAATATTTGTGTTAACTTTCAGGAAGTCTAAAGATGTGCTTCACTAATTTAGGCAAACCAATTCAGTACCCTGTCAATAGTCTCTATCTCAAACAGAAAATAGAATAGAGTTAAAGAAGCATGAAAATGTTGCGGGTTTTTTACCACTGTTACAAAGACTAAGAAAAAACCCAGACAACTTTTTCTTTAAATAAACAAACAAACAAACAAACTCAAGATTTGGTAGCATAGCGAAGATTCCATAGTTAACCAGGAACCAACCAGGGCTGCTCAAAATTTTTCCATATAAACTGTTTGTTGACATACAATTGAGTTTTCATCTAAACAAAATTTCCCCAAAACAGGTCTGCTTTCCACAGAAAACATGAAATATTTTTATTTGGATATGCCACCATAGTGCCTCATGTGAATTGTAGTTCAGTGGCCTCTTGTCCCCATTCTCTTGTACAGGCTTGGCTCTCCCAACAGACTTCAATCTCCTAGAAAGGGGAGGCGGAGCACCAGGGGAGATGAGGTGTATCATGGAAGATGTAGTCCAACCAGGGAGAAGGATGGGAGCACGAGGCACCTGAACTACAAATCTCATGAGGCACCATGATGTCATTTGAGGTTTTGGCTTAAATATTTCAGTTTTTGATTTCTTAGGGGGGGGAAATCCAAGTTTTCTCTAGGAAAAAAAATTCTGACCTCTAGTTATAACTCTTAGTAGTGTCATGAAAAATGACAACGTTCTACCTGAAATGCAACTCTTCTTCAATTATTCCTCTCCACCAACCTTCACAATGTGTCCTCAGCCTCCATCAAACTTAATGGGCAGAAAAACCTGTCCACCACCAGCTGAGTTTTAAGTCCCTACCACTGAAGTTACCTAATTAAGAGTTAATTCTAAAGGTGTTAAAAAGTGTGATTCTACTCTGAAAATAGACTGTAAACATGGCATTGAAGGGATCAATTTTCATCGTTTGTCAATATTTCCCCCATCAAACATGCTCAATTTACATGTAATAAGATGGGTTGTTTGGGATTTTTTTCCCCTCCTCCCTGCTTACCCTTAAACACAACTATGAGATTCAACCTATGGATGTCACACATCTAGGGACAAAAAATGCAGGCCATACCTACAGAATGGGGACTGTATCCTGAAAAGCAGTGACCTCTGAAAGGGATCTAAAGGTCATAGCGAACTAACAAGTGAGCATGAACTCCTAGTGTGATGCTGTTACAAAAAGACCTAATGCAATCTTTGAATGGATAAACTGGGGAATAGTGAGTAAGAACAAGGAGGTGATTTCACCTATTTATACGGCACCAGTGAGTCTGATATTGGAAAACTCCATCCAGTTTTGGTATCTACATTTCTAATAGGATGGTGGAAAAAATGAAAAAAGTGCAAAAAAGAAACACACATTTTTTTCTAGGGCTGTCAAAAATGCCACATAGTGAGAGACTTAAGGAGCTCAGTCTGTTTAGCTTATCACAAAGAAATTCAAGAGGTGATGACTACAGTGTATAAGTACTTTCACTGTGGGAAAAATACCAGGTACTAAGAGAGTCTTCAAACTATAGTGAGAAAGGCATAACAAGAACCAATGGCTGGAAGTTAAAGCCAGACAAATTCAGTTAGAAACAAGGAACAATTGATTTATTTTTTTAACAGTGAGGGTGATTAACCATTGCAAGGGAAGTGGTGGTTTCTTCATCGCTTGATGTTTTCATATCAAGACTGGCCCTCTTTCTGGATGATGTGCTTTAGACAAATACAAGTTATTAGGCTCAAAACAGGATTCACTGGGTGAAATTCAATGCCCTGTGATATACAGGAGATAAGACTAGATGATCTCATAGCCCCTTCAGGCTACAACCCATGAATCTATGAGTGTGGCTCAAAGACCCTACCCACCATATTCAACCAGGTACCCACCATAACACTGTCAGCCTTACAAATACAGTGTACAGACTATATGACCTTATCCATTCCATATTTTATTAAATATTATTCTTAAGAATTTCAGAAAAATTGAGAAGTAGCTGAAAAACTTATAGATCCATACTTATGTTACAAAGACATACCTTTATGGAGCAGAGAAAATTGTACCCGCAAATGTCTTGGATTATCAAAATGTTTAGGGCTTTCAAGTTACAACATTCTTAATGGGATTTTGTTTAAGTTCCTGTGTGTATACATTTCAGTGTACAGTATATAGAACAGTATAAACAAGTCATTGTCTGTATGAAATTTTAGTTTGTACTGACTTCACTAGTGCTTTTTATGTAGCCCACTGTAAAACTAGGCAAATATCTAGATGAGTTTATGTACCCCCTGGAAGACCTCTGCATACCCCCAGGCGTACTTATACCCCAGTTGAAAACCACCGCTCTACAGCGTCCTAAGGTAAACTATAAACATTTGTGCCCTGGAACAAATGTTTGTTCAATGTCCAGATGAGGATGCAAAAATGTTTTAGTTAACTCATAACTGACAAGCAATTAACATGAATTAAAAGACATCTGGCTTGTTACACCTTTTTTCAAATGAGACTTAAGTTTTTTGGGACAGAAACCATGTCTTTACCTCATGTTTGCACTACACGGTGGAGCCCAGACCCTACCACTATACAAACAAACAATGGTTATGCAATCCAAGTGTTCTAAGATTTAATTTCCTTCTTGTCTCATCTGTGAAAGTGGAGTGTATTTGTTAAACTTAATTCAAACTAATCTGCAAATTACTCCAGACATCATTAACACTTGGATGGAGAAAAAGAAAAGTCTGTCAGTTGACAACCAGCCCTTCATTAAATGCAGTGAAGATAATGATTTCTCTTTATTGAGGAAGGCCTTTATAATTATTTGTACACTGCATTCATTGCATTAGACAGTATGTGAAGAAAACATGATCTTTCCTGGCCTTCATGATCAGTAAAAGTGTGCTGCATTATACTATACCAGGAGCTAGCATATTAACAAGGCAAGGCACCTGAACATTTCTAAATGAATGAGCCTATGATTTTGAGAATACTGATGACTAACACTGGCAGCTTAAAGGCAAAAGTAAATTGCTAGAGTCCGAACAGCTATTTGAACAGCTGCTTCCAAGACACAGAAAATTAGTTCTAAAATGTGGAAATCATTCAACATCAGCATCTGAACAGGCTAAGAAGGGTCATTAGAAAATTATCTGACATGATACAAAATGGTTCATGACAACCAGTGGCATGCAAATAGAACACGGGAGGCATGCAGTGCACACCCAGATTTGACAAATGAAAGTATTTGCAGGGAAGGGTTGTGCTAGCAGTGCTGCATGCCACACAGTGACAGTAAGGGATTCAAGATCTGGCTTTATCCTGTCAGCACCAGGAGGCTTGGGACAAGCTGTCAGAGAAAGCAACTAGGGAGGCAGGAACAGGAGCTGAATTAGCAGTTGGAGCTAAGCAGCAATGAATAGAATCTTTGGGATGCCATTTAGAGACAGCACTGACAGCCTCCCCATTTCACATTCTTCACTGTGTAATGTGTAACTGCCGCCTAGTGATTCTTTGGTCATTACCAGTCATTCTGCAACAGCAATGCAAAGAATGTGCCACTGCAACTTTATGTAGTGGATCCTTGTCCAGCTGACTGGAAGAAAAGGGGCTCCCCCTGCAACTGGTAGCAAAGCAGAGGTGGAGTAAGGGGGGTGGGGGGGAGTTTACCTGTATGGAGCAGAAAACACATGGACCAGGTGGGTGTCTGGGGAGAATACCTACTGCCCTTCCAACTGACAGGAAGATAGAGTGGGCATTTATACCCCTGTGCAGTCCTGGAGAAGCAAGGGTGGGCCACCAGACTCTCATCAATCACTGAGCAGCTGCCACTGATAGGTGGCTGAGGAGCCTGCCAGAGTTACACGCACCACAGGGCAGCACCATGCGGTGCCTGAGGTCAGGAGCCTCAGGGTGACCAGCAGGGTCCCAGTGAGAACAAGCTGAAATCACCTCAGGATCACAACAGTTCTCTCTTCCCCATCCCACCCCCAAATCCATATGTGGGAGTATGTGTGGTGGAGAAGGGGGCAGGAGGAAGGGAAGCCCGGAGTAGGAAGGGCAAATGGCTCCTTGCAGAGGCAGAGATCTGATCAGGCTCCCCATACCACAGGACTGTGAGTGGGTCCCAGTGGGTGGCAGGCTGAGTTCCTCATATCACAGAGCAGTGAGTGGGAGGGTCATTAGGTACAAGCGGCGAACAGCAGAGGCTAACAGAGGGAGTTTGCCTGGGAGCTGTCCGAGAGGAGGTACGCTAAGTGCTGCATTAGGGGGGCTGTGTTGGTGAGTATCTGAGTGTCTGCTGCTGGGACAGTTGGTCAGTTTGACCGTGTGCTTGATTGCTTGCTTGTTTGTTTGAAAAGTGTGAATTGGGAGTGCTTTGTTCCAGGTGGGCCTTGAGTGGGCCTGACTGGTATATAAGGGCAGTCAGCAGCGAACCAGCTGAGCGGCAACAGCAGAGGCTAACAGAGGGAGTTTGCCTGGGAGTTCGCCTGGAGAGAGCTCACTGAGGCTGTCGTCTGCAGGTTTCTCTGAGTAGTTCCTACAACAGCCGAGGAAGCTCTTAAGAGGACAGGGATATGGAAGGTGAGCGATCAGCTGTTGTAACCTGCACAGGTTGTGCCATGTTTGTCTTTCTTCCACAGGACAGAAGCGACTTTGTCTGTACAAAGTGCAAGCTGGTCTCCATATTGGAAGAGAAGGTTCGAGGGCTGGAGAAACAAGTATCGACTCTGCGTTGCATAAGGGAAAATGAAGATTTCCTGGACAGACGTCAGGAGATGCTTCTACGGCCACAATGTTCTGAAGATTCAGAGCAGGCACAGCAGGGACAGAAGGATTGTGAAGAGGTTTGGCAGCATGTGACCTCCAGAAGGAGAAAGAGGAGCGTCCATGCACCAGCAATGGAGATACAGGTGAGCAATCGTTTCCATGTTCTCTCCACAGGTACTAATGCGGAGAGTGGACTAGATGACCCATCTGAGGGAAGGGAGCAGAAGGAGACTCCACCGATTGGAAGGCAAAAGATGCACTGTCCTAGGGATGGGGGTTCCACGACCACCACTCCCAAGAGGAGGAGGAGGGTGGTGGTGGTCGGGGACTCCCTCCTCAGGGGGACTGAGTCATCTATCTGCCGCCCCGACCGGGAAAACCGAGAGGTCTGCTGCTTGCCAGGAGCTAGGATACACGATGTGACAGAGAGACTGCCGAGACTCATCAAGCCCTCGGATTGCTACCCCTTCCTGCTTCTCCACGTGGGCACCAATGATACTGCCAAGAATGACCTTGAGCGGATCACTGCAGACTACGTGGCTCTGGGAAGAAGGATAAAGGAGTTTGAGGCGCAAGTGGTGTTCTCGTCCATCCTCCCTGTGCAAGGAAAAGGCCTGGGTAGAGACCGTCGAATCGTGGAAGTCAATGAATGGCTACACAGGTGGTGTCGGAGAGAAGGCTTTGGATTCTTCGACCATGGGATGGTGTTCCAAGAAGGAGGAGTGCTGGGCAGGGACGGGCTCCACCTAACGAAGAGAGGGAAGAGCATCTTCGCCAGCAGGCTGGCTAACCTAGTGAGGAGGGCTTTAAACTAGGTTCACCGGGGGAAGGAGACCAAAGCCCTGAGGTAAGTGGGGAAATGGGATCCTGGGAGGAAGCACAAGCAGGAGAGCGCAAGAGGGGAGGACTCCTGTCTCATGCTGAGAAAGAGGGACGATCGATGAGTTATCTTAAGTGCCTATACACAAATGCAAGAAGCCTGGGAAACAAGCAGGGAGAACTGGAAGTCCTGGCACAGTCAGGGAACTATGATGTGATTGGAATAACAGAGACTTGGTGGGATAACTCACATGACTGGAGTACTGTCATGGATGGATATAAACTGTTCAGGAAGGACAGGCAGGGCAGAAAAGGTGGGGGAGTTGCGTTGTATGTAAGAGAGGAGTATGACTGCTCAGAGCTCCGGTATGAAACTGCAGAAAAACCTGAGAGTCTCTGGATAAAGTTGAGAAGTGTGAGCAACAAGGGTGATGTCGTGGTTGGAGTCTGCTATAGACCACCAGACCAGGGGGATGAGGTGGATGAGGCTTTCTTCTGGCAACTAGCAGAAGTTGCTAGATCGCAGGCCCTGGTTCTCATGGGAGACTTTAATCACCCTGATATCTGCTGGGAGAGCAATACAGCGGTGCACAGACAATCCAGGAAGTTTTTGGAAAGTGTAGGGGACAAGTGCTGGATGAACCAACTAGGGACAGAGCTCTTCTTGACCTGCTGCTCACAAACCGGGAAGAATTAGTAGGGGAAGCAAAAGTGGATGGGAACCTGGGAGGCAGTGACCATGAGATGGTCGAATTCAGGATCCTGACACAAGGAAGAAAGGAGAGCAGCAGAATACGGACCCTGGACTTCAGAAAAGCAGACTTTGACTCCCTCAGGGAACAGATGGGCAGGATCCCCTGGGAGAATAACATGAAGGGCAAAGGGGTCCAGGAGAGCTGGCTGTATTTTAAAGAATCTTTATTGCGGTTGCAGGAACAAACCATCCCAATGTGTAGAAAGAATAGTAAATATGGCAGGCGACCAGCTTGGCTTAGTGAAATCCTTGCTGACCTTAAACACAAAAAAGAAGCTTACAAGAAGTGGAAGATTGGACAAATGACCAGGGAGGAGTATAAAAATATCGCTCAGGCATGCAAGAGTGAAATCAGGAAGGCCAAATCACACTTGGAGTTGCAGCTAGCAAGAGATGTTAAGAGTAACAAGAAGGGTTTCTTCAGGTATGTTAGCAACAAGAAGAAAGTTAAGGAAAGTGTGGGCCCCTTACTGAATGAGGGAGACAACCTAGTGACAGAGGATGTGGAAAAAGCTAATGTACTCAATGCTTTTTTTGCGCCTCTGTCTTCACGAACAAGGTCAGCTCCCAGATTGCTGGACTGGGCAGCACAGTATGGGGAGGAAGTGACCAGCCCTCCGTGGAGAAAGAAATGGTTCGGGACTATTTAGAAAAACTGGATGAGCACAAATCCATGGGGCCAGATGCGCTGCATCCGAGGGTGCTAAAGGAGTTGGCGGATGTGATTGCGGAGCCATTGGCCATCAACTTTGAAAACTCATGGTGATCGGGGGAGGTCCCGGATGACTGGAAAAAGGCTAATGTAGTGCCCATCTTTAAAAAAGGGAAGGAGGAGGATCCGGGGAACTACAGGCCAGTCAGCCTCACCTCAGTCCCTGGAAAAATCATGGAGCAGGTTCTCAAGGAATCAATTATGAAACACTTAGAGGAGAGGAAAGTGATCAGGAACAGTCAGCATGGATTCACCAAGGGGAAGTTGTGCCTGACTAACCTAATTGCCTTCTCTGATGAGATAACTGGCTCTGTGGATGAGGGGAAAGCAGTGGATGTGTTATTCCTTGACTTTAGCAAAGCTTTTGATACGGTCTCTCACAGTATTCTTGCTGCCAAGTTAAAGAAGTATGGGCTGGATGAATGGACTGTAAGGTGGATAGAAAGCTGGCTAGATCGTCGGGCTCAACGGGTAGTGATCAATGGCTCTATGTCTAGTTGGCAGCCGGTTTCGAGCGGAGTGCCCCAAGGGTCGGTCCTGGGGCCAGTTTTGTTTAATATCTTTATTAATGATCTGGAGGATGGTGTGGACTGCACTCTCAGCAAGTTTGCAGATGACACTAAAGTGGGAGGCGTGGTAGATACGCTGGAGGGTAGGGATCAGATACAGAGGGACCTAGACAAATTAGAGGATTGGGCCAAAAAAAACCTGATGAGGTTCAACAAGAACAAGTGCAGAGTCCTGCACTTAGGACGGAAGAATCCTATGCACTGCTACAGACTAGGGACCGAATGGCTAGGTAGCAGTTCTGCAGAAAAGGACCTAGGGGTCACAGTGGACGAGAAGCTGGATATGAGTCAACAGTGTGCTCTTGTTGCCAAGAAGGCTAATGGCATTTTGGGCTGTATAAGTAGGGGCATTGCCAGCAGATCGAGGAACGTGATCGTTCCCCTTTATTCGACATTGGTGAGGCCTCATCTGGAGTACTGTGTCCAGTTTTGGGCCCCACACTACAAGAAGGATGTGGAAATATTGGAAAGAGTCCAGCGGAGGGCAACAAAAATGATTAGGGGTCTGGAGCACATGACTTATGAGGAGAGGCTGAGGGAACTGGGATTGTTTAGTCTCCAGAAGAGAAGAATGAGGGGGCATTTGATAGCTGCTTTCAACTACCTGAGGGGGGGGTTCCAAAGAGGATGGAGCTCGGCTGTTCTCAGTGGTGGCAGATGACAGAATAAGGAGCAATGGTCTCAAGTTGCAGTGGGGGAGGTCTACGTTGGATGTTAGGAAACACTATTTCACTAGGAGGGTGGTGAAGCACTGGAATGCTTTACCTAGGGAGGTGGTGGAATCTCCTTCCTTGGAGGTTTTTAAGGCCTGGCTTGACAAAGCCCTGGCTGGGATGATTTAGTTGGGAATTGGTCCTGCTTTGAGCAGGGGGTTGGACTAGATGACCTCCTGAGGTCCCTTCCAACCCTGATATTCTATGATTCTAAGAGGGTAGCTGACTGGGCCCTCCCCACCACAACAGAGCTGAAAGGGGCAGGAAGGAGAACCAAGGAGATACAGGGATATTCCCAGAGTTTGGAATTTCTTATCTGGGATTCCCCAAGTCTTAGGGTACGTCTATACTTACCTCCGGGTTCGGCGGTAAGCAATCGATCTTCTGGGATCGATTTATCGCGTCTTGTCTAGACGCGATAAATCGATCCCGGAAGTGCTCGCCGTCGACACCGGTACTCCTGCTCCACAAGAGGAGTATGCGGAGTGGACGGGGGAGCCTGCCTGCCGCGTGTGGACCCACGGTAAGTACCTTGTAGTTCGAACTAAGATACTTCGACTTCAGCTACGTTATTCACGTAGCTGAAGTTGCGTATCTTAGTTCGAACTGGGGGGTTAGTGTGGACCAGCCCTTAGATTCCACACATTAAGGGGAAGGCAAGCAACCCTGTGGGCACTCTGCAAGCTACACAGGGGTGCAGGACCAGGGGGCTGGTAGCCACCAGCAGAGCGTGGGTCTCCCCAGCAGGCAGAATGTTACAGATCCGACACCTTACATCCAACTCAGAGAAGGAATTTAGTGTCAGCGGCCAAAGGCCATTGAGAGAACTCCCCCTGAGAGGATGGGGTATGCAATATAGTGAGGTAACTGACACTGGGGAAACTGACCTATAGCTTAGGATGAGTGTGGCCAAGACCCCAGCCAAAACGGGGCGGGAGGGCGCAAAATTGGGGCAATTGAGGCACAGCTCAGGGTGGCTGAAGCCAAGCTCCCTGCAGATAGTGAGAACCAAAATTGGGGAAATGCAGGCATAGTTCAGGGTGGCTGCCAATGGGAACTGGGGAACCAAGTTTGGGGAAACTGAGGTATGACCCAGGGCAGCTGTGGCAAAGACTTCATTGGAAATTGGGGAAATAGGTACAGACCAGTGTTGCTGCAGCTAAGACCCCTGCCAAAATGGGGAAAACTGAGACACAGCATCCAAGGTATGTGCAGCACCTAGAAGGCTGCGGTCTGTGGCAGGGGCACAACCTTGATAGTGGGGGGCACTTCAGTCAAGAGACCCTGACTCACAGCACACACTGAGGCAGGACAGAGAAAAGAAGTTGTGCATTAGTCCAAAAGAGGGGAGATGGTTTCCTCATAAACATGCAGCTCAGGGGTAGAGACAACCCCCCAGAAAGCATGTCATAGCAAGGGAGAAGGAGGTATAAGTACCTTCCCCACCTGATGTGGCATAACTAGGCAACATACAACATTTTACTTAAGACCTGCTTTGCATGTGGTAGGCCACCTGGATGCAATTTTTGTTTGCAGCAAGAGTGGATTCAAAAGAAAATACAAGCCTGTTGACTTCATTGCACACTGGCTGGTAGGTTAGGAGTACTGCCAGCAAGTGAAATACAGAAAGCTCACTCACCGACACTAGCCCCGCTTGTCTGGAGACAAGTTAGAGACAGGCAAGTAGGTATTCTATTAGGGATTCTAGTCCCTGACCGGATACCTCAGGAAGCCTGGTTCTTTATTGACTATTCTGTCTTAATGCAAAGCAAATAGCACCTTGAATATTCAGATGTATATTCGGGTGGGGCGGGGAATTTACTCTGCTTCACTATCACGGTTAATAAGGGGGTCGACAAAGAAGGTTTACTGTAATGGAAATTGGTGCTAATCAGAAACAGAACCTGAGATTCTGATCTGAGGTGGGATTCAACCGTATCAATTCAAGTGCCAATACTGCCCCAGCATAACTAAGTTGAAGCAGAGCACATGAACAGTAGCAATTTCTAAAATATTATCTGTTTACTCTTTTTTTTTTAATTCTAAAAAAGAAATGCAATTAGACTATTTTATGGACTGGTCATTTGCCAAAAATTAGGTTTTGGACCATATTCATCTTACATTAAAAACTAGGGTTACCATCCGTCCGTATTTCCCCGGACATGTCCGGCTTTTGCGTCTCTAAATAGCCGTCCGGGAGGAATTGGTAACAAGGTTAAAATGTCCGGGGTTTTTTCTCCCTCGCCTCCCTCCCTCCCTTCCTTCCATGCAGAGTGCGGCTGCTGATTGGGCGGCTGGGCCAACTGACCCACTCCCATTGGCCTCCAGCAGCCAGAGCCCTCCCCTGCTCCCCCCTCCCTCTGTCTGCTGCCCTGTGTAACACACAAACCGACCCACCGGGCAGAGTATTTTGCAAACACATGGAGCCAGAATGGTAAGGGGAGTCGGGGGGCGAGGGGGGCAGTCAGGGAGCGGGGGAGTGTTGGATGGGTCCCCGGCCTCCACCTGCCAGGCCCCCTTCTTGCGTCTCATCCCCCCCCCGTGGACCCCTCCCGCCTGCCTCTCCCTTGTCTGCTGCCCCCGGGTCCTAGTGTCCCCCATCTACTAATGGGAAGACAGGCTGCCCTTACCCTACCCTTCCACCCTAGCCCTGAGCCTCTCCAACGCCCCAAACCCCTCAGCCCCAGCCCTCATCCCCCACACCCTAATCCTCTGCCCCAGCCCTGAGCCCCCTCCTGCATCATGAACCCCTCATCCTCAGACCCACAGCCCTCACCCCTGCATCCCCTCCTATCCCCAAACCCCCTCCCCACACCCCCCTCCTGCCCTCAAACTCCCTCCCAAAGCCTGCACCCCCTCCCTTTGCACCGCCTCCCACCCCCAAACTCCATCCCAGAGCCTGCACCCCTCCTGCACCCTAATCCCCAGCCCAGGACCTGCACCCCAGACCTCTTCCCCACACCCAACCCCCCTCCCAGAGCCTTAGGCAGGTGTGTGGGGGGGGTTTTCTGGGCAACACCAAAATTTCTACAACCCTGCCACCCATGCGAGTGGATAAGGGTCGGGGCAGTCAGGGGACAAGAAGCAGGGGGGGGTTAGGGTTCTGAGGGAGGCAGTCAGGGGGTGGGAAGTGGGAGGGAGTGGATGGGGGCGGGGTGGGGGCGGGGCTAGGGCGGGGCTCCCCGTGTCCTCTTTTTTGATTGTGGAAATATGGTAACCCTATAAAAACAGAAGTGATATTAGAAGTAGCTGATTAAACTCTTCTTCTACAGTACCAGTTAATCATCATAACTGTGGAAGTGATTTTAAAGTTTCACTTTAGGGAAATGTGTTATCTGCAACATCTTTTGCATGTGACATGAAAGATGCTGACTGTTTAAAAGGCTTGCAAAGGCATCAACAAGATTTCAAACAAATAACTTTCCCAGAATGCATTACACAATGATCAAGAACCAACTGCCTTGAAAAGTAACAACAAAGAACATATTTGTACAATTAAATTAAATCATAAACACTTGAAAATAATGGCCAACAATATAATGAAAGGGTTTAACTCCGCAATACAGACACATAGCTTCAATAATCCAATTAAAGAACACACAAAAATTGCAAAATATTCATGAGGAGTTACAAAGGCACTTTCTGTGTACAGCTTAAAATGTATAAGTAGAATAAGAACAAAACTGTTCTAAATTAGTTCTGAATTATAAAGGCCAAATGCTGTCATAGCACAAGTCCATCATGAACATCTAAAGGCAGAGTTCAGTTCCCAAAAAAGGAGTTTGGGAAACACCAATTTAGCTTGAAAACAAGAACAGTTTTGCTGCACTCACCATATTTCCTGAGACCTATTTTATCATGTCTGTTTATATCAACTTTCAGCTCAATTGAAGATATTAGGGCAAGATGATAGGCCCTTCTAAACAATTAAACCCATACATATTTTTGAGTTCTCCCTTCAGCAAAAAAGGGTCCTGTACATATCTTTATGTTACATAATATGTACTGCCAGACTGCTGTGTATGCATGTTGCAAGGAAGCAAACTGACAATTTCCCTTTGTCATTTTATCTATAGTTCTGAAGATGTCCCTCTACAGTCTATAAAAAGAAAGCAGCAAACATTGTCAATGCACATTAGACTCAGTGTCAGCATCTGCAAGAACAGCACTAATAGGGAACCCAAAATCCATTTACCTGCAAATGTAGCTGCTTAAACATAAAAAAAAAAAAAAAAAAAACTTTTGAGATTCTACAGTATCACAACTGACAAATCTAATGGTCCAAAAGTCTGAAGACAGAGAGACCAAGCTATGACTTAAATGAGAATGGCTTCCTTTGATTGGTAAGCTCACTATACATGTATAAATAGGGGGCAAAAATTTCTAACACACAAGGAAAACCTAAATTATTTAAATAATTAGAAAATTAAAAGCCTGTTAAACCTGAAGCTGACCTACCTGGAACTAAAAAAAAGCATTTACAATTTGTATATAGGGACTGCACATGAATTGCCATTTTATACTGAAGTCATGATAAAGATCTCTCACAGACAACCAGAAAAAAAAAAATCACAACTTGAGAGACACTTCTGGATAATTATATCAACAGGTTTCTGCCTATTATCTATGCCTATAATTTTATGAACAGCCTCAGGAAAAGTTTTAATTTACACAAAAAAAATTTTTTTTAAATCAGCTTTTGGTAAGAAAGAAAGAAGAAATGAAGAAAATATGGCACCAAAAATTAAATTTTGCAAATTTTCCAGTGGAAACAGACATCTCACCACTAGCAGTAATACCTGAAAACTGCTGAACACTGGAGCAAAAGTTTTAACAACTGTTAATATTAAATTGAAAATATGAAAGATTTGTCATGAAGGACTATACTGGTTCCATACAGTCTAATCTGGTACCCATTCCTGGAGCCATATATTAAGGCCTTGTCTACAAAACAGAGTTTTGTTGGCAAAAGGCAGCTTTGGCGGCGAAAAAGTGGAGGTGTACACACTGCAATGTCACTTTTGGTGACAAAACTGCCCTGTTTTGGTGATAAAATAAAACCACTTCTGTTTATTCCTCTCTTTTCTCCTTGTACTTTAATATACAATCACTACAGACACCCTGTAGAAGTGCACATCTCTGTACCTATAAACACTATGCATGTAAACTGTGGATCTAGCCAGATGGTTAAACAGCCACCAGGAAAGAATAAAAACAGTCCTTCATGCCACCCTAAGGGCTTTTTTCCTAACAGTTTTCAGAGTGCAGCATTCAATAATGTTTTATGGCCAGAATTTGAACAGGAAAACGAAGGACTAAAACCTTAACCAATGCTGACTAGGTATGAAGCCTCCTCCCATCCATGCCTGTCCCCCCAGCTATCACCCCAAATGTTTAATAAGCAGCAACACTTCTGGTCTGGGTAAGGAGTTGTGTTCAATCCTCCTCAACCACAAGCACTATGGCCACCATGAGATGTTTTAAGGATGGGGAACAGCAGGTTGAAAAGCAGGGAAGAAAATATGGAAGATTATTAGAAAATGACAGGGATGCCTAGGATGTCAGTCCAGGAGGAAGAAGGGGTGGGGGGGCGGGAAAGATACACGGGGTGTAATCCTGGCTCCATTGACGTCAATGAGAGTTTTGCCATTAACCTCAACATGGACAGAATTTTACCCACAAACTCTGATACTGACATTTAAACAGAAGTTGGTGGTATTTTTCTCAGTCTCATACTTAAAAACTGCCAAAGTTTAAGGAAAAATGAAAATTTGACTTTCCAGCATTCAACGTCTCAGTCAGAGTGCCTGGACCATATACAAAACTGGCATGAAATTTAGTTCTCCTCCTATTCTGAATTTATGGTAAAATTTCAAGGGGCAAAAAACACCTCATTTAAACCTGCTCTCTTTCTTCATAGCTGGGCTTCTTCCTCCCAGTTATGCTAGTTTTACTATTCTCAAAAGGCAAAATGTCTGTGGCTTAGTGCATACACATGCTGCAGCTGTTTCTGGGCAATACTGTCCCACAAGTTTCCCCTCTGCTGTAACTCATTATCTGTCATTTACTTTTGCCTAGAAGCCCTATTTAAAATCAGAGTATCCATTATCTACAAGCACTGTACGTACACATAGGAAGAGAGTTCTTGGTGCTTTCATAACTGCACAACTCTGAAAACGTTACTATGTATACACCAATTTAAAACAAAACAAAAAAACACAAACAGTGCTACACAGCTCATTTTTTTTTTTCCAATCGAGAGGTTTCACTACTTAAGTATCTGACAGTTGAAACCTATCACAAAAAGTTTCCACCAACCATTCCTCGGGGTTTTTCTTTTTCAAAAAACGCAAATTCAATCTTGATTTCATCATCACAACTTAAGTCTCACACACACACACACACACACACACACACACACACAGAGAGAGAGAGAAAGAGAGAAACGTTCTAAGTGCTGCTGAAAACTCACTTCATTTGATGTAAAGTTAACCACTACTAGCATCCTTGCCCCCCCAAAAAAGAAAGTGAGCATCTGTTTAAACATTGCCCTACTATGCATGCCACTGGCAGATTATCTCAATAGTAGAACAATGTAAATTTGCTAGAATGCTTCAGGTGAACCATTATTTTCAGGATTTAACAATATTCACAGGTGTAACTGAGACTAAATCAGAAAAATCTGTAATAAATTCAGATTAGAATGCTGAGTTCATAGAGCAAATGAAAGGATTTTGCTCTATGTGAGTTTGCACCAGAGTTACCCTGGTAACATTACTTTACAGATACCAGCAGAAATGCTATTTGGATCTACATAAAATCAGGGTGGTAGATCGTAAATGTGCATATTACCTTTCAGATTGGTGAGCATCTCCATTGTTCCATAAACTCCCTCACCTAGCTTTTCAGTGGCCCTGTTTCAGAAGAACAATTACAGTCTGACCTATAGCTTAGTAACAAGCTCCTACCTACCCCTGGTACTGCCTCTCTCAATGTCCAAATTCATATTTTTCCCCAAAGCACCTACTAATAAATGCCCCAATTACAGTTCTGAGACATATTCAGGTTGCCTAAAGAGAATATTTTGTTGTTAATCTGGCAACAAAAAGAGGTGCAAAATAATACAGTAAGTAGAAACAAACATGTGACATTAATACTATGTAAAGCATTGCTAGACTGGTACTTAACCTCAGTGACAAAGCAGAGCTTAAAGTACAACTCTATTCTGAAAACGGAGTATGTAAAAATTGCATCTTAACTGAACCTTAATAGTTCCGATTAGGAATTCAGAACCATATCTACTTACTTGAGTGACAATACTAACTTTTTACCCATTAGCCCTGCAGAGCTAAGCTTCAATGAGTCGATTTCTCTTCCTTTTTATGCACCACAGAGTTTTTACTTAGTTCCAGTTACACTTGTGCAAACCTACTGAAGATAATTTGGAATTACTGAGGGCTATATCTGGACTTTATTACTGGTGACAACGCACAAGATGGAAGGAGCCATGCTTGATTCTCAGAACTGAGTCTCATTTTTCAGGGGTGGAAGCAATATAATTTTAAACTGAGCATTTTTTATACGGAACTCACTGAGACACAAAACATGGGACCCAATGATGCCAATTGTACAGGGTCATTTTGGTAGCAGAACCACACTTTAAGATCCTTTCAAAAAAAAAATCACCTGTAACAGAAGAGTCTGGGTCATACCCACAGCTCCAATGTTGTCCAGGCTCCATGCCCAGAAAGGTATGCAACATCAGAGCTCTCCTTTCTTACAGCCTGATTCTGGCTGGGTTCTAGCAAATGTTAATCTAAATTAGCTTGTGGTATTAAGTTATCACACCCTCACCACCAAACCAAAATAGACATTTTCTTTATTATGTTTGATCATTAGACGACATTTCTGTCTGAATACTATGTTTCTAAATAAAGAAATATCCAAGCAAAATTCCCTGGGGCTGTATAACTCCTCTAATCTACACCATGTCCCTTTTCTTCTCCTCTCCAAGCCTTGCACATATAATCAGTGTAATACATTTGTTGGCTGAAGTCTCCAAAAATGTTATTGAGTGTACTTCATTACAATGCAAATACAAGTAGGCATTGTGCAGACAACACAGCTCAAAATAAAAAAAATTAAAAAAAAATAAAAAAAAACTTACATCCCATAAGATAATAAATAATAGTTATTCGCATCCTCAACACATTTATGCTATCAATTTTTATATGAAAAGCAACACACTGCAGAATGAACTGCTTGAGTGTAATGATTTTAAAATTTATTACACTACTACTACTAAATAACAATTTTGAACTGGGAAAAAAATTATATATAATATACAAAGACCCTTCCTCAGGTTTTAAATGAGGTAATTAATTAGTAATGGTTTCTAAGAAGACATCACATTTAGATCTGTGCAAATCCCAGTTTGGTTCCAAATGGCTTTATGAATTTTTCCATCAGAACTGGTTTGCATGGGAAAGGTTCAGACCACATTTTAATCTCAAAGAGAAACCACTGGCCAAGTTTATTATTCTGCATTGTTTTTGGAGTCTCACATGAAATCATGCTGGTTCACACAAGTTTGTTGATAATATTCACATAAACAGGCTAGACCTGTTTGAGGCACTGTATTTGAGGGCCTGATGAGTTTACCGGAAGTTAGACAAAATTGCATTTAAAGACCACGATGTGAGGCTATAACTACAGAACTCCTGTGATAGCAACCCCCCTAACACTAGTGTCACAAAAGAAAAGGTGCCCTTTACACATGAGTGGGACATCCACACCATATCATCATTGAATTCTGTGGTTGTGTTCCATGTCTATTCACAAAGTGGACCCTTCTCTCAATGATACTAACACGGCTATTATGAGACTTGTACTTGACAGAGGACTGTTTTCTCAGGATAGACTTCACCTGAGTAGGGAGGGAAATAGACTTCTAGGATGGAGCCTGGCACAACTGATTAAGAGAGCTTTAAACTAGGAATTTGGGGGAGATGGTTGGGGGATGTCCAGGTAATCTCCACGCCGGATTTTAACATTGAGAGGGAAGAAAACGAAGTAAGAAAGGATACAACCATGGGTAGGAGAATGGACATAAGGAGGAAGGGTAGTGTAGATACCAGTCTAATAGGTGATACTGGCGGTAGAATGTCTGTGCCAAATCGGGTAAAGAATGTGAGCGAAGCCAAACAGCAAAAATTAAGATGTTTGTACACAAATGTGAGGAGACCAGGTAACAAAATAGAGGAACCAGAGTTACTGGTGCAGGAAGTGAAACCAGATGATATTGGGATAACAGAAACATGGTGGAATAGTAGTCACGACTGGAATACAGGTATTGAAGGGTATGTGCTGTTTAGGAAAGACAGAAATAAAGGCAAAGGTGATGAAGTAGCATTGTATATCAATGAGGAGGTAGACTGTAAAGAAATAAGAAGTGATGGAATGGATAAGACAGAGTCTGTCTGGGCAAAAATCATATTGGGGGGAAAAAAGCTACTAGAGCCTCCCCTGGGATAGTGCTTGGGGTGTGCTATAGACCACCGGGATTTGATTTGGATATGGATAGAGACCTCTTTAATGTTTTTAATGAAGTAAATACTAATGGGAATTGTGTGATCATGGGAGACTAACTTCCCAGATACAGACTGGAGGACAAGTGCTAGTAATAATAATAGGGCTCAGATTTTCCTGGATGCGATAGCTGATGGATTCCTTCACCAGGTAGGTGCTGAACCAACAAGAGGGGTTGCCATTTTAGATTTGGTTTTGGTGAGTAGTGAAGACCTCATAGAAGAAATAGTTGTAGGAGACAACCTTGGTTTGAGCGATCATGAGCTAATTCAGTTCAAACTAAATGGAAGAATAAACAAAAATAGATCTGGGACTAGGGTTTTTGATTTCAAAAGGGCTAACTTTAAAAAATTAAGGAAATTAGTTAGGGAAGTGGATTGGACTGAAGAACTTGCGGATCTAAAGGTGGAGGAGGCCTGGAATTACTTCAAGTCAAAGTTGCAGAAACTATCAGAAGCCTGCATCCCAAGAAAGGGAGAAAAATTCATAGGCAGGAGTTGTAGACCAAGCTGGATGAACAAGCATCTCAAAGAGGTGATTAAGAAAAAGCAGAAAGCCTACAAGGAGTGGAAGATGGGAGGGATCAGCAAGGAAAGCTATCTAATTGAGGTCAGAACATATAGGGGTAAAGTGAGAAAGGCCAAAAGCCATGTAGAGTTGGACCTTGCAAAGAGAATTAAAACCAATAGTAAAAGGTTCTATAGCCATATAAATAAGAAGAAAACAAAGAAAGAAGAAGTGGGACCACTAAACAGAGGATGGAGTGGAGGTTAAGGATAATCTATGCATGGCCCAAAATCTAAACAAATACTTTGCCTCAGTCTTTAATGAGGAGCTTAGGGATAATGTCAGGATGACAAATGAGAATGAGGATATGGAGGTAGATATTACCACATCTGAGGTAGAAGCCAAACTCAAATAGCTTAATGGGACGACATGGGGGAGGGGGGGGGAGATAATCTTCATCCAAGAATATTAAAGGAACTGGCACATGAAATTACCAGCCCATTAGCAATAATTTTTAATGAATCTGTAAACTCAGGGGTTGTACCATATGACTGGAGAATTGCTAACACAGTTCCTATTTTTAAGAAGGGGGCGGGGGAAAAGTGATTCGGGTAACTACAGGCCTCTCAGTTTGACATCTGTAGTATGCAAGGTCTTCGAAAAACATTGAGGTCAATGGTAATTGGGACAAAATACAACATGGTTTTACAAAAGGTAGATCATGCAAACCAACCTGATCTCCTTCTTTGAGAAGGTAACAGATTTTTTAGATAAAGGAAATGCAGTGGATCTCATTTACCTCGATTTCAGTAAGGCATTTGATATGGTTCCACATGGGGAATTATTAGTTAAATTGGAAAAGATGGGGATCAATATGAAAATTGAAAGGTGCATAAGGAACTGGTTAATGGGGAGACTACAATGGATCGTACGGAAAAGTGAACTGTCAGGCTGGAGGGAGGTTACTAGTGGAGTTCCTCAGGGATCGGTTTTGGGACCAATCTTATTTAATCTTTTTATTACTGACCTTGGCACAAAAAGTGAGAGTGTGCTAATAAAGTTTGCGGAGGACACGAAGCTGGGAGGTATTGCCAATACAGAGAAGGACTGGGATATCATATAGGAAGATCTGGATGACCTTGTAAACTGGAGTAATAGTAATAGGATGAAATTTAATAGTGAAAAGGGCAAGGTCATGCATTTAGGAATTAATAACAAGAATTTTTGTTATAGGCTGGGGATGCATCAGTTAGAAGTAACAGAGGAGGAAAAGGACCTCGGAGTATTGGTTGATCACAGGATGACTATGAGCCGCCAATGTGATATGGCCGTGAAAAAAGCTAATGCGGTCTCTGGATGCATTAGGCGAGGTATTTCAAGTAGAGATAAGGAGGTGTTAGTACCATTATACAAGGCACTGGTGAGACTTCATCTGGAATACTGTGTGCAGTTCTGGTCTCCCATGTTTAAGAAGGATGAATTCAAACTGGAACAGGTACAGAGAAGGGGCTACTAGGATGATCCGAGGAATGGAAAGTCTGTCTTTCGAAAGACGACTCAATGAGCTTGCCTTGTTTAGCCTAACCAAAAGAAGGCCGAGGAGAGAGATGATTGCTCTCTATAAATATATCAGAGGGATAAATACCAGGGAGGGAGAGGAATTATTTAAGCTCAGTACCAATGTGGATACAAGAACAAATGGATATAAACTGACCATCAGGAAGTTTACACTTGAAATTAGATGAAGGTTTCTAACCATCAGAGGAGTGAAGTTCTGGAAGTGGGGGCCAAAAGACATATCTGGCTTCAAGACTAAGCTTGATAAGTTTATGGAGGGGATGGTATGATGGGATAGCCTAATTTTGGCAATTAATTGAACTTTGACTATTAGTGGTAAATATGCCCAATGACCTGTGATGGGATGTTAGATGGGGTGGGATCTGAGTTACTACAGAGAATTCTTTCCTGGGTGTCTGGCTGGTGAGTCTTGCCCACATGCTCAGAGTTTAGCTGATCACCATATTTGGGGTCGGGAAGGAATTTTCCTCCAGGGCAGACTGGCAGAGGCCCTGGGGGTTTTTCGCCTTCCTCTGCAGCGTGGGGCATGGGTCACTTGCTGGAGGATTCTCTGCACTTTGAAGTCTTTAAACCACGATTTGAGGACTTCAATGGCTCAGACATAGGTTAGGAGTTTGTTGCAGGAATGGGTAGGTGAGATTCTGCGGCCTGCGTTGTGCAGGAGGTCAGACTAGACGATCATATTGGTCCCTTCTGACCTTAAAGTCTATGACTCTATGACCTTCCCAATTAGCTGTGCTAGATGGAGAGGATACACAACAGCATCATGATGAAATGCTTTACAGAGAGCTGGGTAAGTTAGATCAGACTTTTTTTTTTTTTAAAGGAACTATGGAGTTTTGTTTGTGTGTTGATTTTTTTTTAAAGAAACTTAAGCATTTAGTTTTGGTTTTTACTGGCATAAGTTTTAGTTCTTCACTTTTTTTAAAAAAAATCACCAGCAAAAACAAAAAGCAAACAAGCTCTTGAAGTTCTTTTCTTTAAAAAGCCACCCTAGGAGTTTCTTTAAAAACTAAATGAAATTAAGAAAATAAACCAGTTTACTTAAATTATCCATCTTTCCCTGTAAAGTGCTGCAGAACGAATACTGTGCATTTGTTCAGGATAGCACCACCTCCTCTAAGGATCTCAAAGCAGTCTATGAACATAAACGAACTTAGCCTCACAACACTCCTGTGAGGGGAGTCTATATTATTCCCCATTTTTATCAGATGGCGAATGAAGCACAGTGACGTTAAGCCAAAGTCACCCAGAGTCTGTTCAATTTTCTGAGACAAGATCAGCTCACCAGTAGCAACTGGAAGCCTTTCCCTAGTCATCGTGGAAGCGTACGCCAACAATTGCTGCAGAACTTCAGCTTCCCAATTATTGGTTGTGAAGAGAAACACAAACCATTTTTAAAAATCTGTGCAATCTCCCTAAGTCTGAAGATATCTAGTTTCAGTGACCCAGCTGCTGCTCATACCTTTGCTTAGGTGCTGCAGAGCAGCATGAAAAACACTGATAGGTTTCACAGCAGCAACAAAAACCTGATGACTCATCGTCAGGGCCGGTGCAAGGATATTTTGCGCTCTAGGCGAAACTTCCGCCTTGCGTCCCCCCTCGCCCTCCGCCACCCTTCACCCCGGAGCATCGCTTATTATAAACTTTCAAAAATGAATACTGCATAATGTGGCATTGTTCATTAGAATTAATACAAGGGGGTCAGAGGAGATGATCACAATGGTCCCTTCTGGCCCGGGGGAACCTCTGAGCAAGGAGGAGGCTGAGAATGCCCCCAGCTCGCAGGGTCTCTAAACGTTCCCAGGCTCTGAGTACTTTGCCCTCCGGGGGAGACCCAGGGGGCAAGGAGGGTAGAGCCGGGCTCTCCTGGGGAGCAGGTGAGGATCTCCCTAGGGATCAGGGCCGGCTCTCGCATTGGCACAGTGCCACCGGGGGGGGGGTGTCGGTGTTTGGAAGCAGCACCTGCGCCAGCCCTTTCCCCTCCGTCGCACTGCGGGGTTTAGTTTCACTTTCCCTCGCCCCAGGAGGTGGCTGCGCCCAGCCCCAGGCGCAGCCCGTTGGAGGGCAAAGCTCACCTGAGCTCAGGACCGCGTCCTGCCTCCCCCAACGGCTCCGTCCCTCAGCCGTGCTGGTCGCCGCACCCGGCCAGCCGTCTCCTCCTTGCTCCACCGCAGGCTCCCACTGACCGTCCTGCGCGGCGCCCCTCGCTGCGGGGGCGGGTTTGTTATGGAGGCCTCGCTTCCCGCCCTGCCCTGCTCAGCTGACTCCCGTGACGCCGGACACCGCTTTTTGGCGCCCCCAAATCTTGGCGCCCTAGGCAGCCTCCTAGTGGTTACACCGGCCCTGCTCATAGCAATATCCACCCAGTCCCACTCCTTCTGGGATTGCTAGGACCACTGATATCACTAGCCACACTCCACCTCCAGCCTCCCCCTCTTGCACTCCCCATTAGCTCAGCACCTGCAACGAAACTATGCTGGCTTCCTGCCTCACATCTTCTCTTCACCCCAATTCCCCTTGCCCAGTACATCATTATTCAGTTTGGCCCACAGGCTAAACCCTCTGCTGCTGCAGCATTTTTATGTGGGGCTTATGCTCTACCTACAAAACAAAGGTAATTAATATTTTACACTTGGAACAAGATAATCATGAACATTGTCCTGAAGCACTAATGTTTTTAAACCTTCCTCCATAATAAATGTTTTTCTTTTAGAAAACAGCTAAACACATCCTGCATTTCTCAGAAACAAAGTGAAAATGGCTTCTGCTAACCCTCCTGATGGCTCAGCCAAAGAGGGTCCCAGGATAGATACCATGCGACTTTTTACACCAAATAAAGCTATAGCTTGAAATGCATCTGCATACAGCAGCTCCAGAACATTTGTGGTATGCAGATAAAGAATAAACAGTTTGCATCCAGTCTGGTTGAAAAGCTTGCAGACCAAAAAAATATCTGAGCAAACCACTGCCAGTTGGCAGGTTAAATTCAAATCAAGGCAGATTTTGAGCACAGCTTAGGTTCAAGTCAGCTCTAATTTCTGTAGATTCATCAAAGCCTAAAATAATGTATTCCATTAAAAAGATATTAAAAAAAGAATGAAGTTTATTATAAAGATGTTTTAAATTAAAAACATTTCACTGCCCTTAAGAAAAAAAAAAGTTTTACTTGGTAAAGATGAGTCTCTTCAGCCTAAAGCAAATGCAATACTGCATTATTAATTTAATGTGCAGAAATTACCAAGATCCTATTTATGTAAGAAATACTATCAAGTCTAAACAAGCTCGATAAATGGCTTTATTACTCAGGGTTTTTAATGTGAAGAAAAAAAATAAGAGAACTCTACAAAGCTCTCAAGCAGATTTTTTACATTTGGAAAATGAAGGACTATTTCTCCACTCCTGCCCCCACTCACATATGGTATACCCTCACTCATACATTTGAAATTCAGTCCAGAAATTCTGGGAAACAAAGATACACAAGTTATAGTCCCTATCCTGCTGCAATCAGATCTGTGCACACACTTTCACAGATACGAATCCGATTGAAGGATTGGGGACTACATTTGTGACATTTAAACCTTTTCTTTTAAACAAGTTACTAGTCACAGACATAAACTTTTTAAGATACAAATGATTTCTAAACCTTTAGAACATCAGTGGAAACAAAGCAATTTCCTAAACACAATCTACATTCTAACTGTGTTTATTACCACCTCAAAAGCTTAAATATTTAAAACAAAACAAAAATTCCTGTCGAGTTCTGTTTTATTGGGTTTACAAATTCTTTTTCTGCAATTCTAACTATGGATTAAATTAATATGGTGGGTTTTATTTAACTTGTGCACTAGATTCTAAAAACCAAGAGGACAGCTCTAGATATAGTAGTTGTTAGTAGATCGCTGCTGTGAAGTTGCCAACAGGACCTCACAGCTCCCTTTTCTAGCTTTGTCTTGTAACTATAATTGCACTAAGGACTGGATTTTTTTATTTCTTATTCATACACTATTAGAATTTACTGTATTCTCTACTAAACCATAATTTTAAAGAGACATCTTTTGGATTTAAAAAATAAATAAAAAAAACAGCAGTAGGAAGCACTAACTTTCCACTGGGTATCTCCCACCCTGTTCATGAAATACGAGTTTGGGGGAGGGGGGGGAGAAACGTATAAGTTGTAGATTTTCATACCTGAAAGAAAGTTATTATTTAACTTTCTGAAACAAAAAAGACACAAACATCCAGTAAGTTTTACTACATTCAAATGAAAAGTTTAATCTTGCTGTTCTCATTTTTTAAGCTTCTAATAGTATTCCCATTGCTCCCCTTTAAAAAGAAGGAATATACCAAAGGGTTTCATCAAAGCTTCAGTCCATATTCTTAAAGTGTTCTTTCTGGGATTCTTATAAATTAAATAGTAATAAATGGCAAAGACTTACCCACCAATATTACACCTATAAAATGGTCTTTTGCTCTAGAGGGAGCCCACACATATAAATTTAGCAAAGATCTCAGGATTATATTTTGTCTAGAAGTATTCTTTCACCACAAGTGGGTCACACCAAATATATGCAAGAAATGTAAAATTCCAGCCATCTTTTTTTCTGTTCTACATGGTCAGATCTCAATATCTATCACTTCTGGGAAGGAATTTAGTCAGCTGTAGCATGGATATTTCAGTGCACAATTTCATGTTAGCCCAAGGTTTGTCTATTACACATAAAACCAAGAGGTAATTTAAGATACGTATTACAATTATAATGGATGTGGTTAATTCTTGGTCTCTGTACCCACCCTAGAAAACTGAATTGCTTATATTAGAAACCACTGACCTTATCCATGCCATCAGTTTTTAAACAGAACTCTTAACTGAAATCAATGTGGTGTTCCAATTAACCATATGTTCAATGAAAGTTGACTTATACTCAACAAGAAATCTCTGCAGATCAGTGGAATCTTGGTACATGCCTACCAAAGGAGAAAATAAAGCTTTATCTCCCATCCTCAGTGGAAATGAAGGCAGATTAGGAAAATCTTAGCCCATCTTACTTAATCATCATTTTGTATGTTTGGGATTTTCAGTTTAGTAATACATGCATGTACTTGTACTGCTCTGCCGTTAATTAAAAGTACATACTTTAAACACACACATTTTAAAACAAATCCCACAGAAGTCAAATCTGCAGTGACCATGGAAAAAAATGAAACCAGATAGAACTTGGGTGCAGTGCAGGTCACCAACAGAGGAGAACGTACCAGAATTCCTACTTGCTGCTTCAACAAACAGTAGCACAGCCCTGGAAAGTAGAACTGAGCAAAAAGACAAATCAGATCTGGTCTCCAAATGTCAGAGTAATTGGGGAACCAACCAATGAGTAAGGAAGTCCAAAACATAGCTATATTTAGCATACAAATTCTACTGCAATAAGTAGGAAAGAAGAAAGACCCCCTGTCTAGAAAAAGAGCTACTGCATCCAACTAATAAAGATGGATTGGTTTGGGGAGGCTTAGAAGGAACATTGTTACATTCACTGATGGCACGTAGCATAAGCAGCTATTACAACCAGCCAAAAGGAGAAAGATCTTAAATATAAAAAGAGGTGGAGGAGGAGAATAGAAAGGCTTCATGTTCCCAGACTTAGCTATAAACTCAGGCCTGAAATCTTTCTCCCCTTTCTCCTTTTGAAATACTGCTTTTGTAGCTGACTTGATTTCATACACATGCACCACTTCTGCTAGTAATGATTCCCTGCACTATCAGCAGCGTCTGATAAAAGGTATCGTTCCTAGATAGGCTATCAGAATGCCCACCTCAAGGTTTCTTAAAAGTGATCTATGAATCCAAAGTGAAAAACAGCAGCATTCACATGGTTACCACCTTGCTCAGAGTACTCTTCCCCTTAGTAAGCGTCAGAAAATGCACTCTCAATTGGAATTCTATGATGCCTTAAAAACAAAACAAATAAACTAATAAAATTACAATGTGACACTACACTTTTTCCCTACACAATCTGTTACACAGAGTAACTAATGCAGAGACAATAAAACTGGATGAGTGGTAGAGTAATTTAACCTAGTTATCAACTAGTATTATGAATTATTAATATATAACCAAATGCAAATAAATTAGAAGTCATAACTGAAGTTTTGAAAACCTAGCTGTTTATTTGGTGATTCTAATCTGCTCTTTCCTAAACAAACTTACTTTCAAAACCAGTATCCCTGCTGGCAACATTTCACATTAGATGAAACACATGGACCTTCAAACTCACCAGCACAGGGCCGCCCGGGGGGGAGGAGGGGGCAAGTGGGGCAATTTGCCCCAGGGACTCCCACGAGAATATAGTATTCTATAGTATTGCAACTTTTTTTTATGGAAGGGGCCCCCAAAATTGCTTTGTCCCAGGCCCCTTGAATCCTCTGGGCAGCCCTGCACAGCAGGCCACATGCTCTAAATTAAGCTCATTTTAACACTTTCTCTGCAGTATGTTAGGAGCAGGTACACAGGAAGTATATCCTTAGCACCCTTGAAGGCATGATACTGCCCTTATTAAGAAAAAGGATTAGAAAGGACCACCTGATGCAAGTGGGAGAAGGAAAAAAAAAAAAAAAAACCTTCAGTGCCTGCTCCAAGCCACACTAGGAAGAGAAACTGAATTGCTTTTGCATAACAAGGACTACCACTAGGGGTCTCACTATAGGTTACCAGCAACATAACTGGCAACAATATACATTTTAACAAATGTGATAGAATCCTTTAAGAGATTTGTTATTGCGCTATTCTCTCTCAATTTTCTCTTACAGACAACATGATATACAACCTCAATGAATTTTTTTTTAATTATTATGTCTTTGAATCTAGGTCTTCCCAGAGAATTAAATCCAACACATAGTTATGCTCAAATCAAAAAGTATTGGGCTCGGGAGTAAGAAACTGACTTTAAGTAGAACAGTAATTCTCTGGAGTGTTCCAGACGTTAAGTACTCTTCTAAAGAAAATATAAAATAACCACACTTGGGTTTTTTTTAAAAACAGAAGTTTTACTTGCCAGCCATTCCCAACACTGTATATTTACTGCACAAAAGGTCACTTTTGCAACATACAGTCATTTTCTCAGTTGTTTGATATAATGAAGGATGGCTACTTCCAGCCAATTAATTCCTATTTTAACAAAATGGGACTACCTCAGGGTGTCAAAAAGCCACCAACTCTCTTCTTTACCAGTGTGACTGACACCTGCTGGTATCAATCAAGTTAACTTTTCTTTGTCAAACCATAATCCTGTTCTGTCCAGGTTTTCATTTTTAAGGAAGGTACAACTCATCAGCCCCTGAGAATAGGATGGAGTGATTCCTCAAACAAAGGCCCAGCAAATGAGCTAAATCAGCGGTTCTCAAACTGTGGGTCGGGACCCCAAAGTGGGTCGCGACTCCATTTTAATGATCTCGCCGGGGCTGGCTTAGATTTGCTGGGGCTCGGGGCTGAAGCCCAAGCCCCACCGTCCAGGGCCAAAACCAAAGCCCGAGGGCGGCTGGGCTCAGGTTACAGGCCCCCTGGCTGGGGCGGAACAAGCCCTTGGGCTTCAGCTTTGATCCCTTCCTCACCCAGGGCAGTGGGGCTCGGGCTTTGGCTCCCCAACCTGGGGCAGTGGGAATCAGATAGACTCAAGCTTCGATCCCCTCTCCTGGGGTTGTGTAGTAATTTTTGTTGTCAGAAGGGGGCAATGAAGTTTGAGAACCCCTGAGCTGAATTGAACTTAGTAGTAGTACCAACAATAAAATTGCTAGCACACCCACACACTCACTTCAGAGGCCTAGAAGGGGGAACATCAAAAATGTAGCAATTTCTGCCTCCATACACCTGCCCATATAGATGGTGAACAACCTTTGCTGTAGTTCTACTCATTTTCCACCATACTCAGCCCAGCCACAGCAGAATGATAACGCACATTCTTCTAACAGTACCTTCACTAAGAGAGAGTGCGCAGGGGGACAGTGACCATTTCAACAAATGGCGCTTCTCAAATCTAGCAGCTTCTTCCAGAGCATCTGCTAGCTTAGCACAGCCCAAGATGGCCTTTAGTGCAGCCAGGTACACCAGACCCTTGCTCTTCTAAATCAACAAAAGGCGCATATCTTTGGTAATCAGCTATGTATACTAGGAAGGGGTGGCAGCAGGCAATTAAATATCAAGATTTTCCAGTCATCTTATATGGCATAGGGAATGGGGGAAGAAAGAACAAAAAAGGAGGAATTAGAGCAGCAAACATTTGGCAGCTAACTACAGTCTATAATGCTATCACCCATTTCTGCTATTTAGTGACAATATGTGGTAAGAGTACAGGTATCCAGATTCCACACACATATTATGGCCCTTCATACATCACTTTCTCATGAATTTCTCCAATTCTCACAAACAGTAATGGCTATCCTTCCTTCTTGTTCCCCTGAAAGATATATTTGTGTTCATCTATTAGCTGTAACACCGCATTACTTATTCTTTTGGTTTGCTTTTCAAGGGACTGATTTAATCTTTTTGTCAAAATATTTCCAATCTTCCAGTGAAGGGTTCATTGACACTTCAGGGCACAGAGCACCATTCAAGAGCTAGAATTAATAAGAATGTGAGAATTCTTCATTTTATTTTTATAGGATACCATTTTGTCAAAGCCTCCTTTGTTGGAGGGATCTTGTTGAAGTGTTTTATACCATATTGTTATAACATGCTAAAGACATTTCTGTGTCATAAACAACCCAGTCCTGATTATACATCAGGCCCAACTGCAAGACAATTAAATCCAAAATGCTTTGAAGTTCTGGCAGAGAAGAAAAAAGGACTTCAGTATTCTGTTCTATAAGGAAATCAATAATTGCCTCAACTGTGGAAGTTAATTTGTAATATATGGATTTTTTTACTCATGTTCAGTAATATACTCTCTTGCGTGTTACGTACAATGTTGTATTTATCCAGATCTCAACAATAATTTTTAAAATTACATATAAAAATGGGTTTCTTTGATCTGTTTATGCTCATGAAAGTTTCAACAAGAAAGCCAAAAGAAAACAGATGAGTAAAGTCTTTTCAACTTCAAGAGACATGTTAGAAAGTATTTCTGCCTGTGCTGGAGGGCACAATCTGTAATAACTTTTTGCCTTCCCGATAATAATGACAGGCCCCATTATTAACAGGACAACTTGCTCTGCAGCAAGCATGCTTGGCTGGTAGAAAACACACACACACACGCGCGCTAGAGTACTTTTACTCACAGAAATCTAAGTAAATTTCTATACTCTACTCCAAATTGAGTAAATTTATGACCTTCCTGAGACAGAAAACTACTAATGTATACTGTTTTGATGTTAATTGGAAGCGTTCAAAATCTCAAACAATATACGTATCATTGGGTTTGGATTACCAGCAAGTGCAACAATCAATCAATCTTAGTCACACAAAAAAACAAAAAATATGCAGCATGACTCAAATGAAAAACAAGGTAGTTATATAAAGCATCATACTTCAAAGCTAAAAATTCTAAGAATGCCCTTTCCTCAACCAAAGCCTAGAAAACAGCTGTAGGTCAATGCTCACTATAAAAAAAAAAAAAAAAAATCAAAGACCAATTTACAATGGATGTAAGATCACATTATGTGTAATTAAAAAGTAGGCATGTTGAACTGTGTTCAGCCCTCATTAAATTTTAATAAAATCATAATCACTGTTTCCTGACCAAACAATGGTACAAATCAGGGGCCAAATCCTGCAACCCCTTACTCATGCAAGCAAGCCTTATACATGCAAGTGAGGCCTATAGGACTACCCACATGGATAAGGATTATTCATGAAAGTAAGATGCTGCAGGATCTGACTGCAGTAGAATTAATGCCTTACAAACACCAGTGTCCACATAGCAAAATGGCACTTTTAGAACCTCTTTCACATATTTTTTTTCTTATGTCAGGAAATAAAATGTAAAAGCTTTAGGCATGCTGAGGTGGGATGGCTAGCACTTCATGTGTTAACACAGTACTGGTACTCTTTGAAATGCTGATCAACTTCACCACTGGGGCAAAGATGCTTATAAATATTAACTGTATTATATTTGCATGTGTCACCCAGAGGCACAATTTTTCCTGTTAAAAATGGAAACAGAACCCTTATAATTTTCCTCATGTGTCACTTTTTGATCATAAGGCATACAATGACCATGAAAAGTATTCAAGAAGGAATAGAGTATACGGCAGAGAGCCAAATACATAATAGCATACTGTTAATTATGGTTACCAGTTTGGTTCAAGCAGTTGCCCAAAATGCCAGAATAGACATTTCAAAAATCTAAAAGGTCATAATCACACTCAAAAGCATTTAAATAAGTATTTTTTTCTAGAAAACTGAGAAAGATTTTCTAATTATATGGATTTCACAGTAGGACTGTAAAATTGAACTAAAAATCTAATGTTTATAGGGAGAGACCTATCATACCACAAAAGGTAGATTTGCAGGAGTTCTCCCTATCACAGCTTTTGTCATGGAATAGATGCAACTGCAGTGAAAAAGAACAAACTTTGTGTTTAGGTACTGCAAATGGACTTTTATATGGCATTATGAAAAAAAAAAAGTTGAAAAATATTTATATATTATTATTTGCACTTTTCGACCCGTAAAGGTGTTCATAATATGTACTGTTGAAAAATGTTAAATAAACTATCCTGAGTCGCCATATTTTTGAATAAAATCAAAGTATATTCTATAGCTAGAAACATACACAATACTTATTCTAAGATTTTTAGAATACCAACAACTTTTAAAAAAAAACACATTTGTGAAACTATTTTACCTTTTATTGTTACATGTAACTCCTAAGAGGATGCATGACTGTGAGAAATAAGGGGAATAATCATATTTTGACACTTCTTTGTGTATATTCAGTAGACCAGATTCTCAATTTGCATAAATTGTTGTAGCTCAGTTGAACTCAATGGAGCTATGACAGTTTATACCAGCTAAAGATCCCGCCAAGCATTTCTCCTCTAAGTCATCTGGGACCCAATCCTGCAAATGTACTTTACCCAGGCACAGGATCCTTCTGCACAGTGCTTATTGCAGGATTAGGATCTTGGTCAGTTTCCTCTGGGTGGGTCTTTCACACAGCAAAAAGAGAGGGGGGGAAATTAACATGAAAATGTTACTGTAAAACCACAAAAAAAATGGTAGAGGAAGAACAATGGGGCAAGCCTACCTGAAACTACTTTTAACTCCTTGCATCAAACTGACCAGATTTCAAGTTGGTGTCTCTTTAAAGAGGAGTGTATTCTCACACACATAACCAAAACCAAACATTTTCTTCTTTCAGTTGCTGACCTATCCACATTAATTTTACCATGACTGCAATGTGAAAGATATATTTTACTCAATAAAACATTATTTCCTGAGAAACTTTCTAGTTCCCTTTATTTTGCAAGAAACAACTAAACTGCTGGTCACACATGGGTGAAATTCAGGCATTTAGAATGTATGCAGTTAACCTAAAAATTGCTAACAGTGAAAGAGCTTCACAATACTTTCTGATCAAGAGCCAATCAACGAGAACACTGGAGGCTGTAACTCTCGGATTTTGCACACTTCTAGCCACTGTTCCCAAGGAGAGCTGTGTGTGATACAGAACCCGGTATAAGCATAGAACTGTTGATGAAAGGCAGATTCATTAAATTCAGGACTGAAAACATGGATTTGGGCATAATCTGGGGAGTGCTACCATAATGAGAGTGAGGTTCTCTTCCCCCGGTTTCTGAATGAAGCGGCTCCCCTTCACCCCCATACTATTCCCTCACACTAAAACATGCCCCAGATGCCATCCGCCCCAGAGGAGCTCCCGTGAAGGCAGAGGCCAAAGCACCTGCCTGGATGTTGTGGTTGGCAAAGAAGCTGCTAAGCAGGCGGCGACCCACACTCCAGCCTGACCACCACGCCGGCAGCTTTCGCTCCTTCCCATCGCCCCGCTGGCGCGGCTCCCCGTGCCCACAGCCCCCCACCACGGCACCTGGCTTCCACCCAGCCAAAAACTAACCATCCTCCGCACCCGAAACGGGGGGGCGGAGCCCCACGTTTTATAGAGGCTGGTTCCACCTGCGTGTTTCTGCCCGGCTAGGATTTTAAGCGGATTCGTGACTGTGCAAGTGAGAACAGAGATCTCGGGAGGATCTTTGCTTGACAGCTGCTAAAGCAAAAAAAAAACAGTAACACCCTGAAGTAAACCCCGCAGTCCCCTTTCAACCCGCATTCAGGCAGCACGTGGGACCTGAAGGAGACTCTTGCACTTGCTAAAGTCCACCCCGGGGGAGGGAGGGGCTATCACCCACAAGGGCAGCTTTACAGCCCCGCCGCTGTGTGGTGTGCAGGGTGCGTGCACTGGGGCGGGCCCCCCGCCCCGGACTTTCCCCAGGAGTTGGATGCTACAGGCTCCGCCACTTACCCAAACTGCCGGCGAAACCGTCCATTTTGTGTCGGGAGAAGCTGGGGTCCGGGACCCCGGCGAAGCCGCTCGCGCTCGTGGAGACGGTGGGGGAGGCAGGTTCATTCACCCGCAGAGCCGCGGCGGCTGCTGCTCCGCGCCGGGCTCATGAGCCGCACGCGCTGGCTCCCGGGGATCCCCCAGGCTCCGCGGCTGCTCCAGCGCCCACTGCTGCTGCTCTCACTCGCCGCCGCCGCCGCCGCTGCTGCTGCCCGGGCTCAGTCACAGCTCCGCGACCCAGCACCGCCGCTGCAGCTCCAGCTCCTCCTGCTGCTGTCAGTCCCGCCCAATAGCGCCCAGTGCTTTCGTGCTTCCGACTCCGCCTCAGTTGGCAGCCAGGGCTTCCCCTGAAGGCTGAGGAGCCCGGCGGGAGGGGAGCAGGCCGACCTCCCTCCCTCCCGAGCCTGGGCGAGGGGCTGCTGTGCCCTGCAGGGCGTGAGCCTCAGCTGCCCTCGCCGCGACTGACTGGTGCAGGCCTCCCTCAGGGACCTGCCTGGCTCTGTCTAAGCAGCACTGGTACAGCTCATTGCCCCTAGGCACAGGTGCACCTCGCCGTGTTTGTGCTAGAGCATTACAGTGGCTCTAGGCACTCACTTCCTTGTCTTTGGAGCCCTGCTGACTCGGGAGCACCTGTTTTTTGATTTGCACGGTGCCCTACCCAGGTGAGGTGCTCTTTACAGAAACCTGGTGCTGAAGAGCTTATAACAAACAACGTTCTGACAAGGACCAGACAAAGGGGGAGGGGGGAGAAGGATGCCTCAGGAGACATCACCCCTTTTTATTCACTTTATTGCCTGAATCATTATTGATTATTGCTGCAGATATATGAGTTGCTGTGTTTCAACATAAGGTAGACATCTCATTGTGTCTGGTACTGGTGTCTTCATGTACCTCATCTCTATTCACAGCAGGCACTTCAATGAGTCTATGCAGAATGCTGATTCCCGGCACTTAAGCACATCATCTTGAGGCACTTATGCATCTCCTTGTATCTTTGCACCCATGAACATATCCACTTATGGTAAAAACAACGAGGAGTCCTTGTGACACCCAAGACTAACAAATCTCATTTTGTGCCTTGGCCTTTCTAATTTTGTCCCTATATGCTTGTGTTGTTTTTTGTGTTGGCATGTATAGTCAATGCCAGCCAGGTCATCTGTGGTGATGTGATGGAGTCTCCTAGCCAACCAAAGATGGTAGAAAGAGTTAATTATGGATGTTGCTATATGAGAGGTTAGTGTCAGTGAGGAATCAAAAAGTACTCCTAAAAGAGCAGGTTGAAATGACTAATGGTCAACGTGTACCCAAAGGAGACTGTAAAGGTGGCTGCAAACTGTTCAAAGTGCTTTCTTCTGCACACCAGCATCACCACTGTCTTTCCCAAGTTCATCTTCAGCCAGCTACTCTTCATCTGTGAACTGATTTTGTGCAAGCACTGGGCCATCGATCTTGGTGGTAGTAGTATGGTCATATGTGATTTAAAGATAAATAAAGCTGTAGCTGTGTGTCATCTGCATATTGCTGGCACTTAAGACCATGTCACCTTGCCACTTCACCTAGTGCTGCACATAGGTGTTGAATAGGACTGGAGAGAAAATTGATCCTTGTGGGACTCCACAAGCGTGGAATCTAGTGGCCAAGGTGCTCTTTTTCTCTTTTTAGGTTCATCCCTCCAGGAAGAATTTAAACTATTGAGTGCATTCCCCTTGGCATCTGCCACCTCTCTTAGGTGAGAGAGCAGTATCTTATAGTCAACAATATCAAATTCTACACAGAGGTCCAAGAGGATGAAAATGGATGTCTGCCCACCATGCACTGACAGCCAGAGATAATCCATCAGTGCCACAAAAGCTGTTTCCATCCCATTCCTCATCTGAATCCAGATTGTACTGGGTTTAGAATATCGGCTTCAGTTAGATGAGTCCTTTGGCTACTTCTCTGTTAGCTTATTCAGGAATGAAAGGCTTGATACTGGGCAGCAATTAGCCCTAGTACAGCAGCACATGCAGCAGGTACAGAAAGCCTGTGGGGGTGAGGGAGTTGAATATGAGATCCAGCCAGCAGGAACAGCTACACAAGTAGATTCAAACATTCCTGCCCACTGGTGATATCATCGGGCTTTCAAAATCAAATTTGATATTGTAGACTCAAGCTGTTTATCCATCTCAAATGTAAGTCCTCCAACTCATGCCAGATTCAGACATACCCCAGAATTTGTCTTCAAGGAATTTAGCTTCATAACTGGTTGTACCAGACTTTGTTACCACCAGCAAAATACTGTTGCATAATTTCCCCTTGCTTGTCATTAAAAGACAAAGCATGGCTACATAAAATGGACTTCTTCATCATCCAGACAATGCAAAATCTATAATGAAAGAAGCTTTACAATAGAACCTCAGTGTTATGGACACCTCGGGAATGGAGGTTGTTTGTAACTCTGAAATGTTCCGTAACTCTGAACAAGACTTCAGCCAAGGGGTGTTGGGGCTGCAGCTGCAGGGTGGGAGGGTGTCAGGGGTGGGGGGGAGGGGCTTCTGACCCTTGGGACACCAGGGCTCCGGGCGGGGCAGGGGGGGCCTCAAGGCTTCTGCCCCGCAGGAGCACCGGGGCGCAGGGCTTTAGACCTGGGGGGAGTGGGCTGCAGGCTCAGGGCTTCAGCCCAGCAGCTCCGTTCCTGGTTTCAGCCTCAAGGAGAACACCAGAGCTCAGGGCTCCCCACAGCTCTGCTTCAGCTGGGGGGGGGAACATCGGGGTTCAGGGCTTTAGCTACAGGGGGAGTGTTGGGGTTGAAACCGTCACTCCCCTTTTAGCTAGAGCTCCGGCACCCCCCCCCCTTGCCCCCTGCAGGGCTCAAGCCGGGAACAGAGCCACAGGGCTGAAGCACTGGCGCCGTCCCTCTTCCCGCAGGACTGAAGCTGGGAACGGAGCCGTGGGGCTGAACCCCCGAGCCCCAGTGCTCCCCAGGTCTAAAGCCCTGAGCCCCGGTGGTCCCGACGAGGGTCAGAAGCCCTGAGTACCCTGCCCGGAGCCCTGACCCCCCCACACACCCTGCGGCTGCAGCTCCAACCTACCCCATTGGCTGAAGCCCTGAGGCAGTACAGTATTTGCTGGGTGTTTTTGTTTGTTTGTTTTGTCTCCCCTGCTGCCTGATTGATTACTTCTGGTTACACAGGGTGTCCAGTAAGTACATAACCCTAGTGTTTGTATCTTTGAGGTTCTATTGTAAATGATACTTGATCACCCACTCAATTAGCCTTAGTCTTCTTGGTCTCCACTCTTTACTATCTTACATTGCTAACATTGTTACTCATGGGTCCCATCACCGAAGTACCTGAGCCCTTCACAAATATTAATGAATCTATCCTCACAAACATTCCTGTGGGAGGTAGAGAAATATTATTGTCCCCATTTTACTGACGGGAAACTAAAGTACGGACATACTAAGCTGTACACCCAGGGTCACAGAGGAAGTCTGTTGTAGAACCATGAGCTAGATCTCCTTAGTTTTAGGCCACTTTCTTAAAACACAAGGTGACCATACTATTGAGACACCGGGAAAACCCACATCCTCCATTTTCTTTTCTTTTCTTTTTTTACTATGGAAAAATAGTAATAAGAACTATTTTAGAAAGTAATCAAACAATAAAACTATGCCAAAAATAAAATTAAGGAATTGAACTAAATTCACAAAAGCAAGAAAATCCAGACTTAAGACAGCAAATTCATCCTCAGTTTGGCCTGTTGTACATTTAAGAATTTCAGAAGAGCAAATATTATATGTCTTGCAGTGCTAGACAGAATATGATGAGTTCCAGCCTTTATATCATTGCTTTTGTTCAGTGCATTTGAGTCAAATCCTAAATCTGATTTGAATTTAGTGTTTTTTGTGGCGTAGACAGCCAACATCATTGTGGTACAGATATACAACACACAGACCCAGATTTTTAGGAAGAAAAATATATATTTCTTCAACTTTTTTACTTGACTTTTAAGTAGTGAATAAGTTATGATTAAAGAATAAAGGAACTTTTGTTTTAGTAGTAAATTTCAAACACACACAGACAGTGTATGTAAGAACTCCATAACCTTCTGGGCGATAAAGAGCCCTACTGTTTCAGGTTCAGACTATAAGGAGCACTTGAATTCCTCCAACCTTTGGAGTATATTACATATAACAGAAAAATTCAGTTGTTTATGGACATTGTTTTGAATTGTTTGACTTGTTCAGTTTCTTAGTTGACAATCTTTGTTACAACTAGTGCGCTTTAGCTTTCCAAAGATTTAACCGATGCATTGAATGTTGTTTTATTCTGGATGTTGGTAAATTTTGAATACGTAAATATCAGTTTCCAAATCAGGTGGTGGATGCCCATGGTTTTACTGTAAAGATAGATTGTTAACAGAACATGTAAAACTATGCTGCCCTATGATGCCCTCTGATTCAAGGGTCTAATGCTAATTGTTGGTGTAGGTTACACTCCAGCTACTGGAATAAGAGATAACAGTTATGTCTGGAAAATCCAAACTCTTGCCTCCAAAAGATTAATTCACTTTGAGATAGAAGCCTCACTCACTATGGGTCTGATCCTGAAAGAGACTTCAAGGGCTCATCTCCTGCCAGGGTGATGCCATGTGTTGGCTTAGTATAAAGTCTAAATTGCACAGATGAAATCAATGAACAAAACTGTGGGGCAGATCCTCAAATGTTGTAAAGCCATTGACTTCAATGGAGCTATGCTGATTTACACTAGAGGGGATCTGGCCATACATGTGGAGTTTCATCTTACTAGAAGAAGTTTGTACCACAGAAGATCACCACTGAAATATACAGTGGAGGCTATATACATTCCAAGAATTTTTACTCTGCCCTTGAAGGAAATAGGCTATTTCTCTTATTGCTTCATTTCTCTGGCATGTTCTCTTTTAGACTATACGTTTTCAAACAATATTTCTTTGTGAGTAATAATTTCTTTGTGTGTTTTTTTAATCAACGTAGTTTGGAAACCTTCAGCTTGGGAATTGTTTATGACTTCTAGGTAGCTTGAATGTAAATTATTTTTAAACTTATTTTTCCACTAAGGAAACATGAAAATGGTTAACAGTTTTAAAATAAATAGCTCAAGCCCTTCGATGTGAGGTTGGGGGTCTGAATCTTTGAGACATTTAATGTTATAAATTAGGAGAAAAAAAGAGGTCTGCTTCCCACAGAACTCATATCCTATTACTTACGAGGGTATTCAGTTTCTTCTATAAATCTGAAGCAAACTAAAAATGTCTGAAAGAACTTTGACTATCCTGGTGTTGTTCTAGGGTGTCTGTCTAGGGGGGAAATAATTTAATATCCATCCATAGATGGTTTAAATTACTCCTTCTGTCATTATGGAGGATTTTCTCTTTATCTCCATTACAGAGACTTTTGATGGTTCCTTTGGGGGTTGGGTTTTTCCTCTCCATAGAAGAAACAGAAGGTTCAGTCCCCAAAAGCACCTGAGGTCAGGGCCATCTATTTGGAAGACCTGACCCTATCAAACTCCATTGGAGTTTTGCCTTTGACTTCAGTGGGGCCAAGATTTTACCTGATGAGTTAATTTCACTTCCCATCATTTACTCTTAATTCCTGAGAAATGATGATTGATAGGCTAATCTCCAGCTAATCTGGAGCTAAGTGACAATATCATTTTTACTTATGCACATAAATGGAGTTTGAATAATGGAAGGTTTTCAAAGTGGAAGAATACTGAATTTCTTAAATGTAATGATGAAGACGCATAGATTCTGATCAGGGCACCTGATGCTACTGTAATATAAATATTAATAATATTCAGGATATTGAAGGAAGAACCCCAGTCTCACATCTGTGCATGTCTAATGTTTATGGAACCTAGTCACAACAGAGGAACGTTCCATTTATATTGCAAAATATAAAAACAAGGCAGTGTGTCACACTGTTTCTTTAGAATGTATTAAAAAGGATATTTGATCCTTTGAAGCAATAATCCATTTAAACATTTTGAATCAACAATACTCAACATCATGCTTCTATTGCATTTTTATTTAAGTGAATTGGCAATAAAATGTACATATTAAATGGTTTCTCACAGTGTTCCAGTAGTAAGTTCTCCAGGGGAAAAAAGAAAAATCCCTTTAGGTTCTCTTAAAATAGTCTGTGTCACATCAATGTAAGCATTGAAACTCCATGGGGTAAACAGCTTCTAATGGCTTTTTGGTCTCTCTCTGTTTTGTAAAAAGTAGCAACAGAATTCTCTTATAAAGCGAAAAGACCAACATATGTACAGAAATGCTAGAATCAAGGTCTTAAGCGGCCAAATTTTGCTCTGAAGGGCTCAGTGGAGGTGCATGGAGCAAGCCCGTTTACAGCAGTGCAATTCCATTGCCGCCTTCTGTGAGGATGTAAAAGGTATTAATGATTAATTATTATTATTAATTAATTCTATTATCATAGTGCCAAGTAGTCCCAGTCATGGACCTCATTGCACTAGGCACTGTACAAACAGAACAAAAAATGTGGGGAGAAGTCTGACCTAGGGAATTATGTATTAACTTAGCTTTAATATTCACTCCTTTCTCAGCACATCATTACTTATTCATCAGTAAGCTAATTTTACAAACTAAAATGGAAATTTGTTGCAAAACTCAGATCCCCATATGTGCTTGAATAACCATTTTTAATAGGACGAGTGGAAAGGACAAACATTTCAAACTTAGCTTTAAGGCCTAATTTTTCAAAAGTGACTGTTGCTTTTGGAGATCTTAAATTTGGGGGGATGGGAGGCCCAACTTGAAACACTTTGATTTTCAGGAAGTGCTGAGCACCCACTCTCTGAAAATTAGGTCCCTTTAAGGCAGTGGCTCTCAACCAGGGGTACATGTACCCCTGGTGGTACACAGAGGTCTTCTAGGGAGTACATCACCTCATCTAGATATTTGCCTAGTTTAACAACAGGTTACATAAAAACTAAAATTTCATACAATGACTTGTTTATACTGCTCTATATACTATACATTGAAATGTAAGTACAATATTTATATTCCAATCAATGTATTTTATAATTATAAGGTAAAAATGAGAAAGTAGGCAATTTTTTCTGTAACAGTGTGCTATGACACTTTTTTGTATTTTTAGTCTGCTTTTGTAAGCAAGTAGTTTTTAAATGAGGTGAAACTTGGGGTACACAAGACAAATCAGACTCCTGAAAGGGGTACCGTAATCTGGAAAGAATGAGAGCCAGTGTTTAAGGTGTCAAGTTGGGCACCAAAACCTGAGGTACTGCAATCACTAGTCACTTTTGAAAATTTAAGCCTAAATGTTTCTTTTTCTGTGACATTTCTTAAATGTACAGTTTTGTTCATGTGTAGGACTTACAAAAATCAAGTTATTTAAGTTTTATTTCTTATTTTCACAGTAGTCAGTTTGTAAAACAACAATATCAGGAAAACTTCAATGCTGGAATAAGAAAAAAATCTCTTACACATACATGCAGCAGTGGTAATTAACCCAACCATGCTTTTATAGGAACATTTTTGTGAAGCCATTTTGAAATTACTCTTGACTACATATTTGCAAGTATTGAAAAAAATATCAGCACAGATGGGATAATGATAAATAGAGCAGGTAAAAATTTTAACAACATTTCCAACATTTTATAAAATGGGAAACATTTAAATTATGTTTTCAGGCAAAAACATTTCCCATTTTTTGGCCATTCGTAGTTAAGTGTTTTTCAGTTGTGACAAAAATTTTAGTTTAATTTTTTTCTTCAAAAACTTGGAAATTAAAAAAAATCACAGTTCCCCCCGTCCCCTTTTTTCCCCCAACCAGCTGCAATGGTAAATGGTCTGTGTTGTCATACAAGAGACCCGGCTTTGGATTTGCTTGGCCTGAATTAGTGCTCCTTGGTGAAATTCACCCCCAGTGCAAAGGACGTACAAAAGCTCCATACACTATGTAAACCTCCTATTAAGAGCTTAGGTAGGGCATAAGTGATACATGGGACCTTGTGCCAATGTTTTGAACTAAGGTGAATGTCACCCTTTACTTTTAGGAAAAAATGTGCCTTACCTTGTCCTATAATAAGTAGCTCCTCTGTCCAAATAAGGAGCAGCATTAATGAGCCTCAGCCCTCCTTAACCAAAAAACCTAATGGTAAAAGTTTAATACAAAGAATTGTGGTTATAATGGGGATTTAGGGAACCCTTTGGTGTCAAACTGAGAGTAGCTCAGCATTTAAATGTGGGTCCAATGTCCAGAAAAAAAACTAGCTTGTGCAGCTTTTCATAGTCCACAGAGCGCTGTCTCAATGAAAAACAGACTGAGAGTTCTTTAGGAATCCTTTGAAGAGATGTTAATCAACAAGATTTTGCCATGAAAAAAGCCTATGTGTTATTGACTTCTACCGCCACGACAATTATTCTACTATTTACCCAGGAATTAATCAGAAAAGTAGTTGAACTGAATTTATCAGAGGGGTAGCCGTGTTAGTCTGGATCCGTAAAAAGCGACAGAGTTCTGAGGCACCTTATAGACTACAGTTACGTATTGGAGCATAAGCTTTCGTGGGTGAATACCCGCGTCTGATGAAGGGTATGCTCCAATACCGCTGTTAGTCTATAAGGTGCCACAGAACTGAATTTAATTATCTATCAATATATCTAATACATTTATAATATTATATATTATGCATACAAATACATACTCACATATATCTCCTCAGAGAAGCTCTGTTCACACTATTACTCTACTTGAACCATTTGTCAGTGAGAGGAAGTGCCTGACGTGTTGCACTGCTATTTGGTCTCTTGCTGTGAAATGTTGATTTTAAAACAGGCTGGGAGCCCACAGTTGATTCTGGAATAAAAATGAACAGGCATGTGTTCTAGCAGTTTTTTCTTTTGTCATGTTGTTGTGCGCAGTTTAAGAAATCCTTCATAGTCTTTATGTCATATAAGCCAATGAATTTAAGCTGTCTCCTAAGTCTGCCCTCTTCCTTCTGACAGCCTCGGGATTTTTCTAGTTTCCATCCCTCTTTTCTCATGCTCTGACCACCATCACTTTGTCTTGTCAACCGATAGGATGGCAGAAAAATGGAAATCTAATTTCTTCCAGCTCTCTATCGGGATAGAAGTGTACTGCTTCAGAGCATCTGGTACTGTCAAATTTGAAAAGAAAGACTGATTTGGGTGCCAAGCACCTGATAAATCTGCCTATGTATCTGTGCACTCAAATGGGGCAATTTAGATATGAATTAGTTTCAGATGAGCCATGCCAGATATACCAAACAAATCTGCTTTCATACATAATAATAATATAATACAGGGTCACCAACATCCTTGCTAAAAAAAATTAAAATGTGGTTAAATATTATTAGGCAGAAATGCATTCAAATTAAGGTGTAAAAACAATTGCTATTGAGCAATACTTGGAAATTTTGATTACTAGCACAACATATTAATTCATTATTATTCTAAGTCTGATATATTTTGCAAAAGTATTTCTGAGTGTAACAAACACAAAGTTAGGGCTCAGTTCTACTTTCTTTACACAACTAATGCAGGATTGTGCATTTAGACCTTACTCTTTACTAAGCTCTTCTCCCAAACAAAGAACATAACTAACTGCTTACTACAGTAATAGAGACTCTTTTGAAACTTGTAGACCTGGGCAAGAAGGTTTCTACCAATATATCGGACACATTTATGATGGAAAAGCTGACAAATGCAGATCTTTATGCCATTATTGCATTTACAAGGATAATAGGCAGATCAATGCAGAAATGGTTTTAGCATTGACTGTAATGTACAATGTGATATCTGGATACGTCTTTGCTGAATTAAAACCATTAAAAACATCAAAACCAATCAAGGAAATAAATATAGGGGATAGATTCTAATTAGTTTCTTATTGCACATCCAAAACATATGAGTCAGAGATTGTTTAATGTGTACTGTTTTGATTAGGAATTCTAAAACTGAATGGCCCCACGCTCATTTATGACATCTTTCACTGCAAACACTGCAGTTTGGGAACGTTTATAGAGGTATTTTGGCCCCCCAAGGAGCTTAACAGTTGCCACTATGCAACACATCATGGCCACTCATGATGACATTCATGGTAGGCAGCCTTTCCTTCTTCAAGCCCCAATTTAGCAAAGATTTAAGAACATGTTTAAGTTCCATTGCTTTCAGTGGAACTGAGCACATGCTTAAGTGCTTTGCTGAACTGTGATCCCAAAGCATAGGCTCCTGCAAAGCTAAAGATGGTTAGTTATATAGGGCCTACGCAGAGGTGAAAGTAAGCCGGTCCGGCATATTGGTAAGAGCTGGTACACAGACAACCATACTGGCGGTGGCCAGGAGCTTCAGGGCTCCGGCAGCAATTTATAGGGCCAGGGGCTCTGGCCATTTAAATCACAGCCAGAGCCCTAAGGTAGCAGCGGCAGCGTCCGGGAGCCCCGGGGCTCCGGCGGCGATTTAAAGGGCCCCAGGGCTCCGGCCCTTTAAATCACAGCTGGAGCCCCGAGGTAGAGCTAGTGGCGGTGATGGCCAGGAGCCCCGGGCCCTTTAAATCGCTGCCAGGCCGAGCTGAAGGGCTGGCTGGGGGAGTGTGGCCCCTTCTGCCCAAGGCCCTGCCCCTTCCAGTTAAGGCCCCGCCCCCACCTTGCTCAGGACCCCGGCCGCTCTGCGTACCAATAAGTCCCTTAAGTTACTTTTACCCCTGGTCCTACGGCACACACATCAATAGTCTGGTCCTTTCCAGTAAAGGACAGTGGCACATAAGCATATTAGACAATTTATGATGGTACTGTCTTAAGGACAGAGTACATACTTAGGTTGAATGAGCTCACTATGAAAGAGATTTACCTGTGAATGAGGGATTAGTTAATACAGCACATTTGTTTTAATTTCTGTTACATACCCCACATTTACAAATTATAGTTCCTGATTAATGACATCAGGAGTTGAACTTTGGCTCTTAAAGCACCAGACAAATGCTGTGTAGTAGACACATTTACATTCCATTTATGCAAGTCCTCCAATTAAAATTTACTCATAGAAAGGTACACGATATACCAGAATGAATACATTATTTCACCCATTAATCAACGTACTTTGCTTTTCTGCAAAAATGACCAACCCTTCACTGTACCCCAAGAGGGAGCACATGTCAAAAAACTGGCAGAATCAGCAGAAGTAAAGAAGAATTTTCCAAAGTAAATAAGTAAATTTACATTTCTTAAATATAAGAGCGTGTGAGTCAGAGTTATGCCTTGAATTCTGATTACTTAATTCAATGAAAAAATAAATAAGGACCTGATTCTGTGAAGTACTGAATGCCCTTGACTCCCAAGAATGTCAATGAGAGTGTCATGATCCACAGATGTTGAACCTGCAGCTGTGGGGTTTCCAGTTGACTATTACCTCCCTGCTCCTACCCTAGAGCTGACTAATCAGAGGGACTATGAAACCTGAAGCTACATCAGGGATCCCTCCCCTGGGTTCTGACTGGAGGAGCCAGGACTTCTGATTGGTCAGGGCATCCTATTTAAAGCCAAAGAGAGGCACAGGAAATTGTCTGCACAACTGATCTCTACGGGGCTATTACATTGGACCCTGCCTTCTTTCCTGACTCCTAAGTCCAGCTTCCCTGCCTTGTTTCTGATCCTTGCCTCTGGTCTCCAACTCCAGCTCCGATCCTTGGCTTGAGTCCCTGATTCTAGCTCCGGCTCTGACCCGTGGCTTGACTCCCTAACTCCACTTCTGGCTCTAAGCACTAGACTTGGCTGCCTATGTCTTGGTCCCGACAGCGAGCATCTCACAGAACTGAGCCCTAAAAGTCAATACTTATGTCACATGACACCCTCTCATCATAAAAAAGCACAATTTTTAAAAGAATCAAACAATTCAATAATATTATCATAAACTCTTTTAGGTTTTTCCTGGTAAAGCTAATGGGCAAATTGTGGCAGACAGCTTCTAAAACAGGAGCAGATATAAGCTGCAAAATCAGCATTAATATTGTAGGTGCTGGTAAGCACTGAAAGCCAGCTCCCCCAAACCCACTCATATAATCTAGTTTTACAAGACTGGAATCAATCTGAATGAAGGATCTATGTGTAGAACCCCTTGCCGTGTCAGAGAGTGTATGTGCATAAACATACAGATCATGATTCCTCATCCCTGGGCCACACCCCATAATGCATCCCCTCCTCTCTGCTCAGAGAGGGATTATGGAGTAGTCCCCTCTATAACACTTAACAGGGGTAGTGAGTTTTAGCCCTGCACTTTTGCTGTATGTGAGTTTTATAGTGGGCACCTGTGCACAACACCAAACTAAATTTGTCCCAATACCTGTTTAATTTCAGACACCATTAAAAACTCAGCAGATTGGGTGCCCAAGCCTTATGTCTTTGCTGAAGCCCTTTTAGTACAGAGTCCATTCTATGTAGGGTGACCAGATGTCCCGATTTTATAGGGACAGTCCCGATTGTTGGGTTTTTTTCTTATATAGGCTCCTATTACCCCCCACCCCATCCCGATTTTTCACATTTGCTGTCTGGTCACCCTAATTCTATGGGCCAAATCAGCACTTGGGTAAGACAGCACAATGTCATTGTAATCCATGGAATTTTTCCTGTTTACACCAGGACCAAAGTTGAGCCTATGTGCAGTATTTAGAGGGGACAGAATTCCTGGTGTTTGGATTCACTAAATTTCCTCATGAAAACAGCAGATGGCAGCATGAGAGACACTGCATGAGCAATTAATCACTTCATCAGTGCCTTTGCTTTTCTGAGTAGGCTTTGGATCACCAAAAGTCACAATGCTTATTTGTTCATATGGAACTATTAGTTGTATCACAGAAGCACCTAGGAGCCTAATCAAGGACCCTGACCCCATTGTGCTAGGCACCGTACGAATCTAGAACCAAAAGGATAGGTGTCCATTCTTTTTCTTGGTATAAGCATGCCTGTTCATGGATGACATTCCTTTTGGGAATGAAAGGTTCATCAGGCTTTTTAAGAATGGACAATGTCAGTTATTCTTATCTCCTGCAAAGTCAGAAGATGTACAGATAGCTTCACTCCACGCCGAATACTTTAAAGACCTGCCCTGTACTTCATTGTTGTGTGTTGCATTTCAGAATCTGGTGGAGCACTCGTTCCACTCAGGCCCTTCCTTTGGCTTATCAAACTGAAAGTCACGTGGAGGGCTGAGCTTTGGTATTTTCTTTCCTTGTTTATGCTCATTTGAAACAAGTCAGCTCTGGATACAACCTCATTTTAAGCCACGGCTCTGAGTAGAAGGTGGTGCAGAGCTGCACCCCCTCTAAAGGAGCACTGGGGGGAGACTTTTCCCTCCAGGGAATAACAGAGGAAAGTTAAGTGTGTGGGAGCCAGTTACAGTTCTCCACTTGTGGGGCCCCAACAGGCTAGAGCAGCTTAGGAGCTGCCCCAAACTCTGCCAGCTGGTAAGGACTTCCTAGCTTTCTTTCCCCTCCAGCACACTCCCTACTCCAGGGGCAATCCGTGTGGTAGGGTGACCAGATAGCAAGTGTGAAAAATCGGGATGGGGGTGGGGGGTAATAGGAGCCCATATAAAAAAAAGCCCCAAATATTGGGACTGTCCCTATAACATCGGGACATCTGGTCACCCTACCCTGTGGGTAGGTGGGGGACATAGGAGCTATTTATACTTTGCTATACCTGATGGGGAGATGCAGCTGGTTTCCACCACTTTATGATGCCAGAGCACATGAAAGCAGTGGCCAGGATCTGACTTTGAATCTTCCTTCTCCCAGCATGTTAGTGAAATCAATTAACAAAGGGGTAACCTGAGTATAGGGAGATCTTATCCATGATAAATAATTTGGCCTCCTGAGCTCTGAGGAGACTGTAACACTAAAAGCTAAGTGGGACAAGCAGGGAGAACCAGCATGCAGTATATGAAAGTAGTCTAAATGAAAAATGTATTTTTACATGAGAATCAGTGATTGTTAGAAGTCTTTAGCCTCTACAGATATCAAGTAACTGAAGCAGAAAGAGATTTGGCCATGAATGAGATATACAGATAATAGAATAATTTAAAAGGCCTTCCAAATTCCTAGCTGCTGCAGAGATGTGAGTTGGACAGTATAACAAACCTTTACAACTGCAGAACGTCTAGACTAGAACTAATAAAATGATACAACAGGAACAAAAATTTTGTGGAAACCATCTTGTTAATGAAGGGCTTGATGTTGGAGATGCTGAGCAGCCTGGCTGAAATGGGCCCAATGTTTTTGTAATCCATTATTGATATGGCTATCTTTTTCCTGGTAATGACCACTCTCTGCATCCCCTGGCTCTCTCTTCTTCATCCATTCTTTTTCTTTTCTTTTCTTTCGGGGGGGAGGGGCAAATTTTATACAAGGGGCACTGCTGCAAAGTAGTTTTATGCCACTTGGGAATTCCCTGAAGCAGATAGGAAGTAGAATCTTCAGCTGCCTGCTTAAAGCTGCTTTACATCCATTTTTGCAGCCAGAGCAATGTCTAGGGGTTATATCATGGACCAAGATCTCGCCCCAAAGGCTGGTTACTGGACAGAGGCCCTATTCACCATCACTTTGCACAGATATTTACACTGTACAAAGTGAGTACAACATGCTACCATATCAGTCTTTGACACTCATTTAGCTTTGGTGTAAAAATGACTTCACAAAGTGCAAGGCAGTAATGAATGAGGCCCAGAGTTTGCACATCTCAAGCTCCAAAGAAAGTATATCAAGCCCAAAAGTATATAATAGTCCATCAATTTTGCTAACATACTTGCTTTTTCATTATTGTTAATTTTCTTCTTTTAAAAATCATATTCCATTTTTTCCTAATGCAAAATCTTAAGTAGGAGAGTCAATGAAACCTCTTTTTTGTACGAAAGTAAGCATATTTTTAGTGCAATGTGACTAGGGAATATGAATAAAATGTACCTAAAGATTGACTGCATTGAATTTTTGTAAGAACTCTCATTGCTGGCAATTTTCTGTATCAATTTCCCTAGTTATTTAAATGATTTCAGTCTATTTTTTAGCTGAAATAGATGAGAGGGGCCATCTACATGACTTATGAGAAAATTCACATTCCCCTTTTTGTATTCCTACTGCTCATAAGATGATTGCAAGCATAGTTATCCTCTTTCAAGTTAATTTCTGCAGAAGAACTTGAATCCCCACTGGAATGCATGTGGTGAGCAGGGAAAGTCTAATAGCAATGAAGTCCCTAATCAAAAAGGGTGCCTAGTAGTTTCAAGACTAGATTCTGGCCTTGATTGATTTTTGTGGTGACTTTTGTTTATTTTTTTGTGCTTATTCCAGAAAATACAAAGATCAAAGAAAATAAAAAGTCATGTTTGATTGGCTCTGCTCTGGTCAAAATCTAGATTTTTATCTTCTAATGTAACTAACATTTTACAGATGGCTTGCTTCATGTTAAAATTAGAGATGCATGTAGATTGAATTATCTAAGGATTAGAACCAGCTGCAGATAGTTTAAAACTCACTTTTAGTAGATACCCTATCCAACAAGTATCCACATTCTTAAATGTGGACTCTCGTTATCTGAAATTACAGCAAATGCCTCATTCAAAAAATCATTTTATAATCTCCTTTAGTCTCTGATCCTGAATGGTGCTGCGCACCCTCAACTCCCATTGATTTAAAAGAAGTCAAATACTATGAGGATATTCAGGATCAGGCTGTAAATTCATAGAAGATGGGCCTTATCTGTCAGGAAACAAAATGCACCCCCATAATAATGTACAGACAGAGAATCAGACCTAATGAATTTAGATCAGTGAATTTGGAATCAGAATCTGGCCCACAATCTGTAGTAAACACAACAGACAATGTGACTGATTTTACATAGGCTTGCACCATGTGTAGTCAATTACACCTGACTAAAGTAGGTGTGAAATGCTACCATTCAGACTTAGTAGTGTTTTATACCCACTCTGCACAAGTATCAATGATTACATAAGGTGCAGGGTAAAATCAGGCTGAAGCAAGTAAACATTTTCTGTACTGGCAAATCTAATGCAAATTATTTACTCCAGACAGTCTTATGAATGAGAAATCTTTCAGTGGTGTCTCAAGAAACAAAGCTTTACAGAAGAACACTATTACTATCACAACTCTGAAACAGGAGCACTTACTTTTGAGATCATTGACTAAATGTCTTCCTATTAAATATATTTAAAAAATCTTTAAAACAACTAGAAAAAGAACTCCTTAAATGTATAAAAATTGTACAAATTCACCCTTTTCTCCTACTTAATTTTAAAACGTTAAAATGCATGCATGTAATAATTTCAATACATTATGTTAACTAGATATAAAAGGAACATTTCTTCATAGGTTGACTAATAACTAGTTTTTTCTGTTGGTGGGATTTAGTTTTGTAGGGCCCATTATCTACAAATCATTATGAAAATGGGAGGATGAAATCCACACTGGCACTCTCCAAGTATTCTGATACTGGTGTCTGCTTGTGCTGGAATGACTCCAGATGCTGTGTTGTAATGAAAATCATTTGCTGTGACATTCTGAATTCTTTTGCCAAGTTAATCTCTTTTTGGGTATATTTCCCTAGATTTAAAATATATTTTTTTGCAGTATTTTAGCAGGAACAGTTACTTTTCATGGCTGCTCTTCCCAGCTTTTTAAATGTGTTATACTCAATAGGCAAAGTTTAGACTTGCTAGGAAGAGGCCCTTTATATATTTTTATTAAGTTCAGCACATATTTCCCTATTTTGTTCTGCAGCAAATCATTTATGGGAAAGTAAAATGCCTTCATTGAGCATGTTTTTCCCATAAGCTTGGAGTCCCTTTATAGAAGACATAGATGCTTTTGAGAAATAAAAGCGGTCTTGAATAAAGAGCCACGTCAACTATTAATTGCTTGTACATAACATTGTGACCCTTGCCCTGACAGCTAACTAATCGTTTGCTTTGTGTATTATAATATTTTCTAATGAAGGGAAACAAAAAGGATTTCTTTGATATTTTTCTATATAAAAGAAAAATCAGAAATGCAGACTAGCTGAATGCAGTGCTGTGTTAAGACAAACAGCTAGATCCATCTGTGGTGTAAATCAGCATTGCTCCATTGACTTCAGTGAAGCTACACTGATATTCACCAGCCAAGGATCTGGCCTTTAATATGTTTTTATTGATTGCCTCCTCAGCGGTTAGTAATAATGAGTGCATCCTGACTAGCTGCAGCCGAGTTCAGTGAAAATCATTATTCAGCTCTCAGGAGGGCTTTTTTCCCCCTAGGCCTCTTACTTTATCTCCTCTCCTGAATGTTAGTTCAAAAGGGAAAAGCTACCCCTTAGAAATTCTTGGCCACAATGGAAGAGATTGGAAGACATTCAAGGCCCAATTTTCAAAAGCAGTCAGCAATTTTGAAAGCACAATTATTTGCACATACCAAGCCCCACAGTTCTGCATGCTAACAACTTTGCCATTTGTGAATCAGGCGCCTAATATATATTAATCATTAAGGTTAAGATTTTGTCAGGGGTATTTTTAGTAAAAGTCAGGGATAGCTCATGGGCAATAAACAAAAATTCACGGAAGCCTGCAACCTGTCCCTGACTTTTACTAAAAATACCTTTGGGGTCGGGGAGGGGGGGAGGAGGGGAAGGGACAAACAGAGCAGTGCTAGGGCTTGTAACTGCTCCAGTCCCACTGCTACTCCTGCGGCAGAGGCTGACCACCGCTGCTCTGGCCCCAGAGGGGCTAACCTAGCCCTGGCTGCTGCTCTGGCAGGCTGGGATCCTCTGCTCTGCAGCCCCGGGGCTGGCCACTGCTCCAGCCCTGCCCCAGAAGAAGTCACAGAGGTCCCAGAAAGTCACAGAATCTGCCGAAGTGGGCATTCACCCACGAAAGCTTATGCTCCAATAAGCTTCTGTTAGTCTTAAAGGTGCCACAGGACTCTCTGTTGCTTTTTACAGATTCAGACTAACACGGCTACCCCTCTGATACTTGACAGAATCTGTGACCTCTGTGACAGAATCGTATGCTTATTAATCCTTTGTTTCCTATGGTAATGCCTCAGGGCCCGCCAGGAAAGGGCCCCGCTGTGCTAGGCACTGTACAGAGGCGTAGCGAGCGCCCTCCGACCGGAGGGGGCCCCGCAAGGAAGGGGGCCCCTAAAAGTGGCAAAATAAATACCGCATTCCAGTTTCTGCATTGTAAGGGGCCCTGCCCGGACATATGTTCGGAGGGGGCCACCGTTCGGAGGGGGCCACGTTCTTTGTTGCTACGGCCCTCGCACTGTACAAACACAGATGGTCCCTTCCCGAGTAGCTTACAATCTAAACAGACAAAACAGACTCAGGCTGGGGAGCGGGTAGAATGCACAACTGGAGTAAACAATGGGATGGGAGAAAATGTCACATTACTTCGATATTTTTGTGGGTTTTGGGGTGAGGGTTACTTAGGAGGGGATCAGCTAAATGGAAAGAAAACGGATAGGAAGGGGGGTGAGGGGCACAGGCAGGGCAGATGAGGGTAAGAGGGGCAGGCATGGAATGAATCTAAGGTGAGGAGGATGTGGGGGACGGAGAAGGCTGGAGCAAACACCCAATCATCACAGGGCAGAGAAAGTCCAGTCAGAATGGTAGAAAGTTCTCTCAGTGTTTAAAGGTCCTTGCTTTGGCTGCTCCTGCCTCTACTGGCTAGAGTGTCTGCAGTTTTTCCCCAAGGTAAAACCAAGGCAATAGAGGACGGGGAAGCACCACCTGGGTCCTAGCACCCCAAGAGTACGGTGTCTCTCTTACATAGTTCTAGGTGCAGCAGGGCACTAGGAGGAGGAGATGCCCCAGCTGGCCATAATTTACCCCCTCCTGCCAGGGCAGCAATCCCCACTCTGGCTGCTTTTGCAGCTGCTTCTGTCAGTTAGAGTCTCTGGCCTAATCAATAGGGGCCTAATCAATTTTTATGCACAAATGCAGGTTTTCATTAACAAAGTGAGACTGGCTTAAAATCACAAGATATTTTAAAATAATAAATGTTGGGTTATTTTATTTGCTGTCTGGGTTTTGAACCTTTAGAGTGCAGTGCACACCATTTAAGTGGTTCAAGCTTTTCCCATAGTCATGAGGGATAGAAACTTACTTTTTTTTTTTTTTTTACATGAAAGCTGATATTCTCTCCTAATCACACGCCTCCAGGAGCTGTGGTTCTAAGAAATGCACCAAATATTGCAAGACTGATGATAACATTGTGAGACTTGTCAATGCTAGTAACAATATGCATTCTATTTGTGAATATCAAGATTTATTGTCTCGATACACTTTGATGATCACCTCAACAGAAGACAATAGGTAAATCTTATAGTCTAAATCATTGCAGCTCATTTGAATTTACCGGACCTACACCAGTTTACATAAGCAGAGAATGTGGCAAAATATCGCTGTAGTGAAATAATCCCAGTTACAGCTTCCATCAATTATGAATGGAATGGCCCAAATGTTTTCAAAAAGACTAATATGAGATGAACAAATCTAATTATGAATTAAGGAGTCTCTACCACTAAACAAGTGATGGAGGAGGGATAGCTCAGTGGTTTGAGCATTGGCCTCCTAAACCCTCGGTTGTGAGTTCAATCCTCGAGGGGGCCACTTAAGGATTGTGGGGCAAAATCAGTACTTGGTCCTGCTAGTGAAGGCAGGGGGCTGGACTCAATGACTTTTCAGGGTCCCTTCCAGCTCTATGAGATAGGTATATCTCCATATATTAAGAGAGGCAGTATGGTCTAACGGACAGGACTCTGACCTGGGAGGCAGGAAACCTGGATTCTCTTTCTGCCTCTGCTGCAAACTACTGTGACCTCAAGCAAATCTCACCACCATTCTGTGCCTGTTTCCCTTCCCACACTTTGACTGTCTTGTCTATTTAGACTGTAAATTCTTCAGTGCAAGGATTGTCTTATGCCATCCACAGGATCTAGCACAATGGGGCTCCAATTGGTACTGTTATACATATAATAAGAGCATTGCACAGGTTTCACACCATATGAACAGCTGAGTAATAGTTAATAACATCCAAGTGCGGCCTGATTTACCAATTTAATTTTAAATGTAGATATGCATCAAATATCGAGATCTGTTCATATTCCAGCCTTTAAAAAAGCAAATAGAATTTAGAAAATAGTCTTTGAGATTCACTTTTCCACTGTTACCTCAGTCAATTATTGTGTGTCTAGGGTGACCAGATGTCCTGATTTTATAGGGACAGTCCCGATATTTGGGGCTTTTTCTTATATAGGTGCCTATTACCCCCACCCCGTCCCAATTTTTCACACTTGCTATCTAGTCACCCTACGCGTGTCACTGTTGTATCATACATGCGCATCATACAAGTACATAGCTTGTAGCAAAAATGTTAAAGTTTAAAAGTGAATTATAAAGCTGTAGAAAATAAATGCTGTGATCTGTTCAGTAATAGAATATAGGCATAGAGTAGAAATTACAAAATTAAAAAAAATAGCAAAAAATATAACAACAAAATATTTCAAAATCAGTGCTTCCTTCACTTACCTGCCAAGCTCCGAATTCTGGATTCATGGTGTTGTATGCAGGAAGCAGGCAGTGAGCATGGGTTCATTTCTGTAATACAAACCACATTTGTTCTCACCTCAGTTTCAAGAGTCAGCACTTCTAATTCAAATAACTGGCAATAATAAAATGAAAGATAAGACAAGTCTTCTGTGGCTCAATTGCAAATTTGGATCTAAAGTGGGGCATGGCATTTAGTGATTCTGAGAAGTCAGGAAGTTCAAAAAATTAGCTATTTCTGTTTGAGGAGAGAAAATAAGTTAGGAACAGACACAGGATTAATAATAAGGTTGCATCCATAATTGATTATTTAGTTATATATATAGCCAGATTTTCAATAATGGGTCTCTAAAATCAGTGGGAGCTGGCATGTGTTCAGCATTGTTGAAAAGTCACATGTCTAATTATGGACTTAGGCTCCTAAATTTAGGCACCCATTTTTGAAAATCTTGGCCACAGTCCCTAAAAGTTTGGTTGGCATTTTCACAGAACATAGGAGCCTGTCCTGGTGAGCTTTCACTTTGGGGCTCTGCTACTGCAAGCTGCTCCACACAGGTGGAACCCCTCTGCTTACACAGAGTCCAATTGACTAAAACAGGGGTCCAAGACTGGGGGGAGGGTATATTTAGTCATAACAGCATCCATAAAATCATAAGAGAGCAAGAGAGAATCAGATGGAGGTCATAGAATCATAGAATCAGAGACTTTAAGGTCAGAAGAGACCATTGTGATCGTCTAGTCTGACCTCCTGCACAACGCAGGCCACAGAATCTCACCCACCCACTCCTGTATCAAACCCCTAACCTATGTCTGAGCTATTGAAGTCCTCAAATCGTGGTTTAAAGACTTCAAGGTGCAGAGAATCCTCCAGCAAGTGACCCGTGGCCCACGCTGCAGAGGAAGGCGAAAAACCCCCACGGCCTCTGCCAATCTGCTCTGGAGGAAAATTCCTTCCCGACCCCAAATATGGCGATCAGCTAAACCCTGAGGTCAGAAGGCAGTTGAGGGTAGAGAGATGATAGAGAGAAAGAGGAAAGGCAAGGTTGCAATGTACCCTGTGTTATCATGGCAGGAGCACTATTAGCTGCTCCATCAGCTCTATTACCAGCATTGTGTGCTTATGCAGGCAGCAGTGGGAGTAAAGGGAGAGCAGTGGGAAGATGAAAGGACCCATTAGGCTGTGTACAGCTAGCAGTGGGTGATAAGAGCAGCAGAGGAATGGGAAATGTTAGATACTGACTGGGATTATAAATTCCAATGGGTTACAGACAAAGTGTCATTATGGTGTGATTTTTTTAAAGAAAGATTTTTAATGAAACAATGTAACAAAAGACCAGTTTCCATTAACAAACAAACAAACAATTAGTCAAGCAAACAAAAAAACCCACTCCCTTCCCTCAATCCTGAGTGTAACAACATGAACAAATGTAGACGACCGTGGTATAAAGAATGAAAGCATTTCTCCAAAGCTCTAGACTGGTGGATGACAAAACAGGAAAACCTTAATGCAAACATTATAATGCAAATAGATGGCCTGATCCAAGATCCACTGAAGTCATTTGGAATTTTTCCATTGACTTCAATGGCCATTGGATCGGCTCTGTAATACTTAGAATACGAAACGTCTGGCACTCCCAGGAAAACAGGTGGATCAATCCATAACTGAGCAAAAAATGAACTTATGCATATTTATTGTGAACAGCTGCAGGCAAAATCCCACTGTTTCAGCCCCTTATGGCCTTTGTTATGTGCCTGCATTCCTTTCCAGTAGCCACCTGTTATTTATCAGTTGTGCCACACTAGCCTTGCCATATGAGGCAGAATTGGTTGTAACTGATATGTACACCACTCCAGCGGCATGATCTTGCAAGGATGACTCCCAGTGCAGTCAATGACATACCGTGTGAGGAAGGACTGTAGGATGAGAGACACAGAATGTAGCACTCTAATATAATCTGGTACTTGTTCAGAGTGAACGACTGTTAATAATGCATCGCTTCAAAGGAAAGATGTGTGTAGAATAAAAAAAAGTGTACCCTCAGATTGACCTAACTTGATATTGCTCTCTCCACCTGAGAGCCTGAGTCTGCAACCCTTTTTGGGCTATTTTTTTTTAAATCAGTAAAGATATAAAGAATTCACTAAATGACTCATTCAGGCCAGTGTGCAAGGATCATGTACGGAAGACTAAGAATTAGTCAAGGCATCTAAGAATTAGTAATAACAATACTACTGACGTAGTGCTTGTCATCAGTAGATCTCAAAGCACTTCACAATCTTTTAATGTATTTATCCTCACAACACTCCTGTGAGGTCGGGAAGGGCTATTATTCCCCTTCAACAGCTGGCAAACTGAGGCTGAGTGACTTGCCTTGTTCACACAGGAGGTCTATGGCAAATCAGAGAATTGAGCCATATTCTCCCAAATCCTAGACTAGTGCCCTCACCACTGGACCATCCTTCCTCTTTGGACTAGCTGTCTGCTTTGGCTGCTTCAGTTTTAATGCAAGGAATATGGCCAGCCAAGGATTGCCTGGCATATTCCATTCATGATCCTTGTACTTTGGCTGCTATGGGAAATACCCAGTCCTTATCTCATTGAAACTATGTGCAAAACTTCCAGTAGGAGCAGTATCAAAACATAGATTATTTCTGTGTTTTCACATGTACATATTGAGAATTTCTTTAAAGGAAAATAACCTCTAAATTAAAAACAAACAAACAAAACAAAACACCCCACCGAGTTTGAAATAAAAGATCTGCAGGATTTGGCAAAACTTGCAGATTTCCAGTGACTCTGGTGATTATCCTATCTTAGTCTATGCCAGGGGTAGGCAACCTATGGCACGTGTGCCAAAGGCGGCACGCGAGCTGATTTTCAGTGGCACTCACACTATCCGGGTCCTAGCCACCGGTCCGGGGGACTCTGCATTTTAATTTAATTTTAAATGAAGCTTCTTAAACATTTTAAAAACCTTATTTACTTTACATATAGCAATAGTTTAGTTATATATTATAGACTTATAGAAAGAGACCTTCTAAAAACGTTAAAATGTATTACTGGCACGCGAAACCTTAAATTAGAGTGAATGAATGAAGACTCGGCACACCACTTCTGAAAGGTTGCCGACCCCTGGTCTATGCTCTTGCCAACTTTGTAATAGTCTCTGACACAATCTGCCATTAGAAAGAGGGAGGTCTCCAATTCTTATAATTTCTATTTATATTTACCTTTTCGATAGGATGATATGGCCATGTCACTGCCCTTTTTTGTTAATTTGCCACATAATGGGCTAAGCCACTAAACTCAGCATGAGTTTTTCTGTTGACTACAATGGGTTTTGGATCAGGCCCTCACTTTTCACTTAAAAACAATAAGGGTGAAATTCAAAGTCAATGACAAAACTCCAGTTGCACCCTAAGGCTGTAGCCTTTATGGTTGCAAAGACAACCTTCAAAATATGAACTGAGTTCAACAAATCTGGTTATATCTGTCTGTCTGATTATTATTGTTTTTTATAACCCCCGACAGAAATTTCACAATCTCTCCAGCCATGTTTGCTTGCCTGCTGAAGAGATAACTAGTGGAAGAAATATTGCAACCATATTTGCATTTAATGGTATTTCTTTTAATTTTCACTCTTTAAAACCAGTGTTGGCGTTTTGCAGATTTTCCCTTCCTGAATCTGCCAGGTTAGTGCTGTCAGAATAGCTCGACAGCTGATGGCATAGTTCAAGAGAAACACAGATGGTGGTTGAAACTCACATTTCAAACACTGAGGAATGGGGAAAAGAAGAAAAAGAGAAAGAAAATAAAAGATTTTAACATACATCTGCTAATTTGTCTCATTTTATTCCTTTCTCTTAACTTCTCCTTAGTCTTTTATCTGTATGGAAAATCCATCATGAACGCAACACCCCAGAATAAAATACACACAGGAGAGAGTTTCCCCCATAGGCCACCTCCTCTCCTAACTGTTAGCCCCTACCTCCACTCCCAACTGTAACAGTAATCACTGGACTAAATAGCCCAACTTACTTCTGCATGTTCAAACCTCAGGTCTGAATAGCCTGGTTAAGGGAGTTCTTATTTCCTCTTACTTCTCCTCCTGGGTGCATAGTCCAAGTCACAATCTAGTTCTAAATGAATGAATAAATATTAGATATCCTTTACCTGGTATCTGGTTGCTTGGTTTGCTTTGTGTCCACTAGGACACTTGCAAACCTTTCTGTGGCATTATTTTCAGAGGAAGATCACAACTATCTCCTTGTCAGACCATAAACACAGGCAAATACCTTTTCTCATCTCTTTTTAGAGGACAGAGTACTTCCCCATCAGCCCCAGATACATTTCCAAGCCCATTTTGTTTAGTTTATAGGGAAGAATATCGTATTGGCAATTGTGCAGAATTAGAGTGGTGAATGATGACATGAAAGAGTTGAAAATAAAGACGTCTATATGAACACAACGAAAGGCACCGCTGGACTGACACTAAGCTGGGTTATTGAATTCTGAAATCATATCGGTCCCTGGACATGGAAGAAAAAGGTCCTTCCTCTTTCACAGCCTAAAGCTTTCTCTCTTTGCTAGCTCAGAGTATCTCAGGATTTGTCTTCACTGCTCAAAAGATGGGATTTTTACTGTGAGATAACTAATGTAGGTGCATTAACTATCTCACTGTAAAATCCGAGCTGAAACAAGACACTGCAGTTGGTGAGGTAAAGCACTGGTGGAGGGGGGATACAGAATTGACCTTGCTTAGCTACTTCATGGTAAACACTACAGGTGCCTTGTCTTCACTAGGATTTAGCAGTGAGATAACTATTGCTCATTAGTTATTTTGCTGTATATCCCCCTCCCCCTTTGTGTCAGTGAAGACAAAGTATTAGTCACATTACCTGTAGAGAATCCAAAATTCTTATTGTGTGGTTTGGCTTTTAAAGTCTCTTTTAGCATTTGAGCAGTACCTAATCCTTTATCCAGATATACTGATATATCTTTGCTCAGAAATATCTTAAATATTTATCATTTCCCCCTAAGCTCCCATTTCCAAGAGCTCCTTTTAAATATAGATGTCTCCTGATGATCCTCAATCAACATTTTTAAGGCGTGTCTGTTATGGTGCTTAGCTACATTGACTATGTTTATGGAATCATTCTAAATTAATAGACGGACAAGCAGAAGTTAGTGGGCAGACAGTGCTGGGAGAAAGATTTATTCAGAAGATAACAGTTACCAGGAAGATAAAATCAATCTCTCTTTTTCTCTCACTCCCCATGTATTTCTGACTATTTACTTATTTATTTCAATGTATATAATATTTATCTCAATCTCTAGGCACACTTAACAACTACATTCAAACTGGATGAATTTGTTTGGACAGGGGATCACAAACAGGGGAGTTTGAGATGGGGAGAAGGCGATCCCCCTGCTGAATGAACAAGGTGCGAGTACTAATCTTGGGGTGAATGAGTTTGTTTGGCTGTTTGTGATTTTCTCTCTCTTTCAGGTTATTTAAAGTTATAGTGTCCGTTAGGACTCTCTGTCTGGGAGTTTGTAAGAGGGAGTCGTAATATAATCATTATAGTTAGGAAGAACCACATTGCCAGTGCCAGTACTGCTCCTGTCTCCTCCACCTGCATCTGGATCCAGACAGAGAACCTGACCACGGATGCCTCTACCCAGATCCTGGTGTGGATTTGCAGAGACTTTGGCCTGCATTCCCCACTCTCAGAGAGCCAGGCTGGGGGGACCATTCAGTGTGAAAGGTGCTTGCTGATGGAAAAGGGCACATATAGTGCCATCTATAAAAAGGGAAATCAGGACAACCTGGGGAATTACTGCCCAGTCAGCTTAATTTCAGTACCTGGAAAGATAATGGAGCAAATAATTAAGCAATCAATTTGCAAACACTTAGAAGATAATAAGATGATAAGTAACAGTCAGCATGGATTTGTCCAGAACAAATTGTGTCAAACCAACCTAATAGCTTTCTTTGACAGGATAACAAGCTTTGTGGATGGGGGGAAGCGGTAGATGTGGTATATCTTGACTTTAGTAACGCTTTTGATACTGTCTCACATGATCTTCTCATAAACAAACTAGGAAATACAACCTAGATGGAGCTACTATAAGGTGGGTGCATAACTGGTTGGAAAACCATTCCCAGAGAGTAGTTATCAGTGGTTCACAGTTAAGCTGGAAGGGCATATCAAGTGGCTTCTTGCAGGGATCAGTTCTGGGTCCGGCTCTGTTCAATATCTTCATCAATGATTTAGATAATGGCATAGAGAGTACACTTATACAATTTGTGGATCATACCAAGCTAGGAGAGGTTGCAAGTGCTTTGGAGGATAGGATTAAAATTCAAAATGATCTGGACAAACTGAAGAAATGGTCTGAAGTAAATAGGATGAAATTCAAGAAGGACAAATGCAAAGTACTCCATTTAGGAAGGACAAATCAGTTGCACACATACAAAATGGGAAATGAATGCCTAGGAAAGAGTACTGCAGAAATGAATCTGGGGGTCATAGTGGATCACAAGCTAGATATGAGTCAACAGTGTAACACCATTGCAAAAAAAGCAAACATCATTCTGGGACGTATTAGCAGGAGTGTTGTAAGCAAGACACCAGGAGTAATCCTTCTGCTTTACTCCGTGCTAATTAGTCCTCAATTGGAGTTTTGTGTCCACTTCTGGGTGCCACATTTCAGGAAAGTTGTGGACAAATTGGAGAAAGTCCAGAGAAGAGCAACAAAATTATTAAAGGTCTAGAAAACATGACTTGAACATGATTGAAAAAATTGGATTTGTTAGTCTGGAGAAGAGAAGACCAAGAGGGGGAATGATAAGAGTTTTCAAGTACATAAAAGGTTATTACAAGGAGGAGGGGGAAAATTTTTTCTTCTTAACCTCTAAGGATAGGACAAGAAGCAATGGGCTTAAATTGCAGCAAGGGTGGTTTAGGTTGGACATTAGGAAAAACTTCCTGACTGTCATGGTGGTTATGCACTGGAATAAATTGCTTAGGGAGATTGTGGAATTTATAATAATATAATATAATATAATCATTGGAGATTTTTAAGAGAAAGTTAGACAAACACCTTTCAGGGATGGTGTAGATAATACTTAGTCCTGCCATAAGTACAGGGGACTGGATTAGATGACCTCTCAAAGTCCCTTCCTGTCCTCTGATTCTATGTCATCAAGATTTTAGCTCCTCCACTGCAGATGTGGAAGCAGAGAAAAGATTCCTTCTCCCTCCCTTACACATGCATGCAAAAGCAGCCAGAATCTGGCCTTCTGTTTTTAATTATGACTAAATGCTATAAATATTGTGTACATTTTCCAGAAATGGCATGCTGCATATTTTAATTTAGAAAAGTCAGAGGCGTCTAAGCACATTTTGTTGGATGTTTTATGTAAGTTAGTGAACATTTGTTATTCCATGTCCTTCTGTGATTATTAGTCAGGCGCCTATGCATTTGCTGTTTGACACTGAATCATTATTGCCTAAAGAAATCATTAGTACTTTTATATTTGCAATGTGGTTACTAAGGGGAGTCTTACTCAAATTTCTTGACTACAGCTCTTCAAGACAAGATTTATATACCTAGAAGGAGAAACTGACATATGTGTATGTTATTTCATTCCCAAGCCTGGATATTTTTAGCACTTTCATTTTTGGAATAACTTCTACCTTAGCTTTGTGAAACTCAGAGATACACAATATGTGCAAAGAATCCAGGAAATTAGTTATTTTCTTTCAACTAAGTATACGTTCTGGGCTGCACAGTACAGAGCGTGTATTGGGAGCTGCTTAGAGTTGAGACTTAGCAATATGTGGGGGTCCATGCACCACTTGTCAAGCAAAAGGCAGAGAAAACCTGCAGAGTAACTTTAGGCCATGGGAGGTGCTGAGGAGGTAGTCTGCCCCCTTTTCCCCTCTTCTTCAGCTCAGGGCCCTTAAAACAAACCCTTCTCTGGTTCAGCTACATCCCTCCATGGGACTGTATTTATTAAAACAACACATTCAAAGCCTACATTAAGCTCTCAAATCTTCACCAAGTCCAAACTGCCAGCCTTTCCTACTGGTATCTCCCTCACCTTCCCTGGACACTCCACAGTACCTATTCCCAATAGTCTGTTTCTCTTCCTGAGCATTCCCCACTATAGCTTCCTGCTGCTCTGTACCCAGCTGATTTTACTAATTAAACCCCACACCTCATCCCAGGTGTGGCAAGCAAGGCTAATTGGATGGGGCTGGCCAGCCTCAAGCTTCTGACTCTGAAAGGGGCAAGATACCTTGTCACTAATCATAAGGGGAAACAACTTTTCTTTTAAAGGAACGATAAGATTTTCATGTAATTTCAGTAGCTGGAGTTCTAAGAAAAACATCCACTTTTGCAAAAGTTGACAACGTTTCTCTTACAATATTATACAAGGGCAAGTGGCAAATAAGGATTGAGTTATTGTGGGCAGAAGAGTATAAGGAGGACTTCATATTAACTCTAGAAGCCATAGCTGCTGACAAAGTAAACATGGTGGAGGAAGAGCAAAGAAGAGCAAAGTAAGTTATTTAAAAAGCACACACTTGCAATGGAATATGTTGCAGTAACACAGAATTGCCTAAGTTTAACTATCCTGCTATAGAATAGGACTTCTTCTATATCAAAGCTTCTGTCTCCAAATTCTGGAACTAACCATCAAGACTTTTGTATTCTCATGGGCATGTGGATTTGGGTGGGAGGTTGAGGGGAGGCATTAAAACAGGATTTTTAAGGCAAAAATTGACAGTCTTCCTCTCCCAGAGGAACAGCAGTTCTCTAAAATGTCAAACATACAGAGCTCAATGCTGAGTCTTGCTATGCTCCTGAAGCACCAATCTGGTGGCACAAAGGAGCCATGTAGCTGCCTTAACCAGTTGGGGACTCCCCCAATGTAAGCAGGGGTGTCATTTCAGAAAAAAATCTGTGGGGAGCAAAGCTGCATCTGCATATAGAGCATTACATGTGATTACATTATATCCTGCAAAGCTGGAGTGGGAGAGAAGTTGAGCATATAGACCTATGGAAAGTCTAGGGGGCAGCAAACCAAAGTCTGGGAGGTGCAACTGCCCTCCTGACCCCATAGCAAAGGATGCCCCTGGAAGTAGGGGATAATCCCCAGGTGGCATAGAGTTGCTATAACCAGACCAATGTTAGCTCCCAGTAGATGGGGTATGGTGGGAGCAGGCTATGGCCATGGATGGAGGGCAACTGGCAGACAGCCACCTAGGGGTTATTGTGGCTTGGGTATAGTTTTGAGCACTATTGGGGGTTGCTCAACAGTACACCGGGGGCTGAACCAGCCCCCAACTGTCCCTGGGAATCAGGAGCCATAATCAGCTTCATTGGTGACTCCCCAACTTCTGCTGTGTCTAAGGGAATCCAGACGGAGGCTATAGCAGCAAGCAGAGATGTCTTCCACTATAGGGAAGAAGAAAGGAAGATGGGGAATCCGGAACTAAACAAGTTAAAAAATCTGGCAGGGAAAAAGAAGTTTGACAGTAGAGAGTACCCAGACAAAGCACTAGACTGTGGGTTGTGTGAATGGTCTATAGTAATTGGGGTAATAACTCCCATGGCAGTGCCCCCATAAGCTGCTATACAGAAATCATTTTTAAAGTTAGTTGCAAAAAATAAAGACAAGGCGCTACACAGGAGGGAGAACTTATTTTGTATTCTCTGGCACATGCTGCTTGAGGATGGTTTTATGTGATGATTTCTAAGGCCTCCAGGATTTCTTCTTTCCCCTCCTGCTAGTTGGTTTTCCTCTACATCCCCTTTTTTGTCCTCTGGGTATATAAATCCTGATGACCTGCCTCTTCTTCCTGAACTCCTCTACACTAGACAGTCTTGCATAGAGCAGTCAATGCCATGGTGGCAAAAAAAATCCAGAGCCCTCTTTTACACTAATTCTTACGTATCACTGGCAGTCTAGTGGCAGGTGCATTGCTGGTGACAGACAGGTAAACATTTTCCTGCTGGAGATACATCCAATGAGATTTGTATTAAATTGTTGCCTATTGTTTTGACACCAGTGTCCTGCTATGAAAACATCATCACCCTGTTATTTACATATAAACACCAGCCCTGGCACAGAAGAGGTCAAAAAGCATGCAGGGCAATTCTATCCCTCAGGAATCTCAGCCAAAAGCCAACACCTACTTTCCAGAAAGCAACTCTGTTTCAAGAATTGACTCCAATCAAAGAACAAAGTCTCCTGCTGCTTGCACACAGTGCTTAATTTGTAATGAAAGAGGTGCCAGGGCTCAAGCAATTTTTTTGCTTTCATAACTGATGCGGCAAGCCCAGAGGGGCTGGGGCTATGAACTGCCAAGCCTAGAAGTGCCAGAGCTCAGCCCTGGCAAGCCCTGGCCCAAATTAAGCAGTGCTTGCATGGCTCTGTCTCCAAGGACACTTTCTCTACATGCAACCCTTGCATATCACAGCATGTCTTCCCAAGACTGAATATTTGCTTGCTAAGAAAAACAACTTAGAAAACTGTGTGTAACAGTGGCACCCACCACAACAATATATATGATGCATGATTTATATACACACATACAGTGATGGCCCTGAAAGGGTTAATGTGAACATGAGGCCAATTAACCTACCTGGCTGCACCTGGAGGGATACCTGGCTTAATTAAAGATGAAGCCCAGCTTGGGGAAGGAGTTGGGTGGTGACTATATAGAAAGGAAGCACAGGTTTGAAGGGGAATCCCCTGATATAAATGTGGAACTATCTAATGAAATTAAAAGGGGGGGGAGAAAAGGAGAGCTAAATGTATATGTAATAAATGGGGGCAAACATTGCCAAATATCTATAGATGGGTCTAAAGATGAGAGAACTGGGAAAATGAGGACAGCATTCTCCATCCCAATGCTTGGAATAAAAACAATCCATGAGGCTATCAAATTTTGTAATTTTTTTTATAAGGACTCAACTGACAGGTATAATGTTGGCATTATATTGGATCCTGGACGTGTGACTTACCTCTGTTGTCATCTTTTCAGATTCACTACCAGGACTATTGAGGATAAGAAATGGGAATTCAGATAGCAGAAGTGACATAATTAATGAAATCTTGTTACTAACAGAATTGGCACAGATGGCAATAATAATTAAAATAACATTGATCCCAGTGCACGTTGGGATAGTAAGAAATGAGGTGACAGACAAAGTAGCAAAAATGCTGTAAAAATTGGCATAGAGATCCTTCTATGTAAACAGAAGTTTAAAAACCTAATTAAAAATTAACTAAGAGAGGGGGTGGCAGGAAGTATGAACAAAAGAAACATGGAGGGAAAGATTTTTAATGACGTATGCCCTAGAATGGAAAATGCTGACATACTACAAGAACTTGAGAGAAAGAGTGAATTAGCTCTACTCCAAATACTTACCAGACACTGTGGCTTAAACAGTAACTTGTCCGTAATTAATAAACATGAAGATGGGCGGTGTGAGACATGCAAGGTCAAAGAAACAGTTAGTCACTCCCTCTAGGAGTGTAACATTGCTAGGGGGATTTTGTATGACAAATTCAGGCACCTAAAAGTGATGACGTTTACACTAAAATACCTGTTAAGAGTACCAGGACAATGCAACACCATTAAAAAGCAAGATTACAATTTTTTCAAAAATACTGGGAAAAGAGCAAGACTAAAATTCAGCACCTGGCAGTTATAGACTCAGAATGTGAGTCTGCTATGCCATAAAATACAGGAAGAAGAGAGTTGTAGGGAGAGAAGAACTTTGTAGTTTCTTTTTGAGGAGTAGAGAATGGAACCCAGAGAGGAACAGAGGAGTCACCAGGGTGTGGCATGTTCTGGCAGCGAGCTATGGTAAAAGAGTAGAACCTGGTTCTCCAGGGAAGAAACCCAGGAAGGTGCTCAACTGAAGAGGAGCTTCAGGAGGGAGTTTACAGGCTCTGATGGGAGAGGGTGAAGGAGATTTTGGGAGAGGGCCTGAGAGGCCAACTGCCAGGCAGACAGCCTTGAGGGTACATGGGAGTGGTGGATCCAGATTATAAATGAGGCTCCAGGGAGGTAAACCTTGAACGTCCGTGTTCTGTCAAAGAATGGAGAGCTGGGGGAAGACCCAGGATGGATTAAAAATTTAAGCCTAAAAGAGGGTGGGGGGCAGAAGTTGCTTTTGTTGTGCTTGTGTTTTTGCTTCTGAATTTTGGTTAAAAGCTCCAAGGAGAAGCCCTGGAGCCACTACTCTGACTGAAGAATGGGATGGAAAAGGAGGCATGCAGGGATGGTGGATGTTGTCATATTTATGATCAATGTCACGTGGGACACTATCTGTTTGGGATGTTGATACCCTGGAAGGGGAGAGACTTTGCAGTGGCCTGGACGAAGGGCCAAGTCACAAGAAGAGGCAGACCACTATGGGACCCAAGCAACTGTCACCAGGGGTGTTAGAGGAACACCTGCTACACATGCCCAGCCATGAGGGGGTGTGCTTGCAGTGAGTCTACATATTTATATGGTTAACTATAAAAAAAACAGTTATTGCGAGTCGTTCCCATGACAAAGGCACTTTAAAATGCTTTACAAAATGGATTCTTAATTTTTTCTCGCCACTTAGGATTAGAATTGCGCACAGACACAGGATTGTGAAGCCTTGAGCATTTGTCAGATAAGCTGTATATATTTTATAAAGCACTGAGAATCCTTCTGAAAAGGGACATTGTGAGTTAAAATGCATGAAAAAGGTAGCAGCAAGTGGGATTGTTGTGAACCGTAACATGGTATGCAGGTTACAGTGGGCCAGATCATCAGTTGCTGTAAATTAGCATCACTATTCCTTTGGAGCATCACTGATTTACCCCAGCTGAGGATCTCGCCCAGTTTCTTTGAGGCACCAGTGTGGGCTACCTAGAATATTTGATATTCCTAACAGCTATCGTCAGGATCAGTAGCTATTAGTTCCAGGTGAGGCTGGTTGTTAGACCCACACAGGCCATCTAGTATCTTGCCTCCAGCAGTGGTACATACAGGATGCTTCATAAGAAGATGAGAAAAGTGCCTGTAATGAGCCTGACCAACTCTACCAAAAATGATTTCTTTCCATCCAAGCCGGGTAAATAAATGTCCAAAAAATTCTGCAAATACTGATTCAAATGTGTACAGCAATTTGCCTTGGCCTTCTGCAAATATACAAGTAATCAAATTTCATTGGCACAAATACTTGCAAATTTCAAAGTAATATGTTTGAGTATTTGGAGGAACAGACTCAGTTACAAAAATTTGCTCTGACTGAAAGTGCTTATGTCCTAGGGAACAGAGAGAATGCTGTGTGGTTTGCCTGGCTCACACAGCTCACCCTAGAGATCCACGGGGTATAACATTAGAAAAGATACATTGAGTAAATGTGAATATCAAATGCATTTGGAGGAATGGCTCTTTCTGTGGACATTCTACAAGCAGGAAATAACAAACTTGTCACTTACTCATTGTGAATTATTCACTTGCCTCTATTGTTTTCCTCTTTGCAAGCACAAATTGGAGACAGGGTTACAACACCATACCATGGACTGAGGGTAGGGACATACATTCTTATATCCATATCAGCTAGTGAGTAGTTTATGCTCTGAAGCATGAGGATTGATCGCTCTTATGTTTATCCTAGCTAATGTACCTGCACGTATTTTTCAGATAAATGTCTAACTCAGGAGTGACCAAAGTTTGCAACTGCAGTGGCAAGCAGCCAGGACTCAAGGGCCAAACCTAGTTTGTAAATTCTCTTACGCACTGCCAAATTTAAAACCAGCATCAATGTATCTGCTTTTGCTTTACTTTTCTTGATAAGGGCTAGCTTGCGTGCATGCCCAAGTAGATGCGGGTGTAGGATGCCTCCTCTCTCTTCCTTTTACCATTCAACATGCATGGACAGTCACAACTAGAGCTGAGCAAATAATGGATTTTTTGGTTCAGGGATGCAAATAGATAAATTCCCCCCCCCACACACACACACAAAATCTGGTTTGATTGTAATGAAAAACTTGAGGGTTTTTTTTATCGAATTGAAAATCTCAAATCCAACTCAATGTTTTGGTCAAAAATTGTTTTCAATTTTGTTGTATTTGTTTCAAGTTGAACAAAACACTTTGGTGGACTTGAATAATTTTTTTGAGTTTCTTAGTTTAATTTGGCTGTTTTGGGTATTTCCCCCCCTTTTTGTGATTTTTTTTTTTTTTGGTCAGATTTGATATTGAAACAAAATTGACTTTTTTTCAATTTTTCCAACTGAAACATTGGTTAAAGGGTTCTTTTAAATGTCAGCATGTGGGGCTCAACCTTCAGCCCTACCATGCTTCTGATGCATGGATCTTGAGGTGCAAGGGGCTATGTAGCTGGCTTAAACGGTTAGGGATTTCCCCCAATGTAGGCAGAGGCATTATTTCAGAAAAGTTTGGGGGTGGAGGGAAAGCTGTGTCCATATGTAAAACATTATACGTAATTCGATTATGTCCTGAAAAGCCTGTAGGGGCAAAAAGTGGAGTATATGGATCAAGAAAAGCCTGGGTGGCAAACAGGTTTTTTGGGGGCAAATACCCCCCACTTGCTCCACAGCAAATGGTGTTCCATGAGATCTCCATGAGATCCCTGAGGGACAAGCTGTTCTGGAGCAATACCGAAGGCCTGTAGAACTTCATATAACCCCCATGCAAGCCAGTTCCTTCCAGACACAATCTGGCCCTAACGAGGAGAAGCTGCTTGTTTGAGTTCTCCAGCAATAATGCTCTTGCAGTTGGTTAGCCTTGTCCTCACCATGCAGTGACAGGGCGAGGACCATCATTTTTATCTGTTTTATATTTGTTGCCTTTTAATTTCATTATGTTGCTCCTTATTCTTGTGTTATGGACAAGCTCTTGGATGGGCTTTTCTATACAGTTCATTGTTTTTATATCTCTTATCTCCCTTTGTCTTCACAAACTAAATACAATTAGTCCTTCTAATCTCTCCTCATACGGAAAGCCCTTAGGATTGTAATCCTTTCCATTGCCCTGCTCTGGACTTCTTCCTGTGATGTCCTTTGTTTAGATCAGATTTGCCCATCATTAGCAGAAATACACCAGTACAAAAGAGTAGCTCTCGGATAAAAGCTCCTATGGTGGTATTTGCAAACAGATTTTTAAGGTTTATTGGGGGTAATTTTTGTTTGACCCTTTTTCCCCTCCCCCCTTTTATTTTTCCCTCTTCTTAAGTGGCAACCTTCCCCCCACCCCTCTGACACTCCCTGAGACTTTTTGTTTGTTGTATGGGGGAAAAAAAAGTCAAATGAAACTAATTTTCCATGGAAAATTTTCATTTAGATACAAATAATTTTCTGTCCAAAAAAAAAGCTTCTATAGAATATTTTTAATTAGCTTTATAAAATGCCTAGTGTCAATGCTAACTCGATCTGGGTAGCTCAGTAATCACAGTGATGCTACTGTGTGTTTTAGACTGACCTGCAAATGACTGGTAAAAATAAATGGGATTGACATAAATTCTGTCTCAGAGAAAGAGCAGTGTCTTCAAATAGATTATACAGGTCAAGTCATGTGAGTGCTTCTAGTGCTACTGATTAATTTTGTCAGCTGTTACATTAATGTGTTGCATTGCATGAGGGTGCACAGAGCAGAAGTTGAGAGTATCGTCTAAGGATGTGGACTGTACTTATTTGAAATGGTGTGTGTTTGTGACTAGCAGGGTTGGTGGATGTCAAGGTGGTCAGAAATGACCCTTATATTGCCATTATTTCGCTCTCTACCACTTTTGGGACTTACTGAATAAGACACAAACTCAGTATTGGCAACCCAAGCATTCAAAAATCCTGAGTCAGCCCCACAAATCTTGAGATTTTTCAAAATGTGGGGTTCTTTTTGATTGCCAACATAAGAACGGCCACACTGGGTCAGACCAAAGGTCCATCTAGTCCAGTATCCTGTCTTCCAACAGTGGCAATGCACAGGTAATCATCGAGTGATCCATTCCCTGTCACTCATTCCTAGCTTCTGGCAAACAGAGGCTAGGGACACCATCCCTGCCCACCCTGGCTAATAGTCATTGATGGACCTTGTGACGGGTTGGATCACAGAAACCCCCTGGGAGCTGCCACCTGATGTGCCAAGACTACTTCAACCCCTGCTTTCCCTGCCAGCTCAGGACTCCAGCACCCTGTCTTGCTGAGCCAGACACTCCCGTCTGCTCAAACGAAGACCCAGGGTCTGAATTACTTGCCCCAAAGCTGCAGGTTTACCTGAAAGCAGCTAACAGAAGTGTTCCTGTCTTTAACACTCATATGCCCAACTCCCAATGGGGTCTAAACCCAAATAAATCCATTTTACCCTGTATAAAGCTTATACTGGGTAAACTCATAAATTGTTCACCCTCTATAACACTGATAGAGAGAGATGCACAGTTGTTTGCTCCCCCAGGTATTAATACATACTCTGAGTTAATTAATAAGTAAAACATGATTTTATTAAATACAGAAAGTAGGATTTAAGTGGTTCCAAGTAGTAACAGACAGAACAAAGTAAGTCACCAAGCAAAATAAAATAAAATGCGCAAATCTATGTCTAATCAAACTGAATATAGATAAGATCCTCACCAGTTCCAGAATGCTCCCTTTTACAGACTAATCTCCTTTTAGCCTGGGTCCAGCAATCACTCACCCCCTTGCACACTGTCCTTTGTTCCAGTTTCTTTCAAGTATCCTGGGGAGTGGATGGGCTCTCTCTTAAACCATCTGAAGTCAAAATGGAGGGGTCTCCCAGGGGTTTAAATAGACTTTCTCTTGTGGGTGGAGACCCCCTCCTCACTCCTATGCAAAATCCAGCTCCAAGATGGAGTTTAGGAGTCACCTGGGCAAGTCACATGTCCATACATGACTCACTGTTTTTACAGGTAGCATCCATTGTTTACATGCTACCTTGAACATCCTCAAGTAGACTTCCTATGTGGATTGGAGCATTCCAAGATCCATTGTCCTTTAAGTGTTTCTTGATTAGGTACTTAATTTCAACATTCCTTTCTCCAGGAACTGACCAAATGATCTACTAAGGTTATTTAGAAATCAAGCCAGTACACAGCCAACATTCATAACATTCATAACTTCGAATACAAAAATGATACATGCATACAAATAGGATTAATACATTCAGTAGCTCATAACCCTTACGGAGATATGTTACATGGCATATGTAGCATAAAACACATTCTAAGCATATTTCCATAAAGTCTTATGAGAGGTACTGTCACAGACCTATCCTCCATGAATTTATCTAGTTCTTTTTTGAACCCTGTTATGGTCTTGGCCTTCACAACATCCTCTGGCAAAAAGTTCCACAGGTTGACTGTGCATTGTGTGAAGAAATACTTCCTTTTGTTTGTTTGTTTTAAACCTGCTGCCTATTAATTTCATTTGGTGACCCCTAGTTCTTGTGTTATGAGAAGGAGTAACTAACACTTCCTTATTTACTTTCTCCACACCAGTCATGAATTTATAGACCTCTATCATATTCCCCCTTAGTCGTCTCTTTTCTAAGATGAAAAGTCCCAGTCTTATTAATCTCTCCTCATACAGAAGCCATTCCATACCTCTAATCATATTTGTTGCCCTTTTCTGAACCTTTTCCAATTCCAATATATCTTTTTTGAGATGGGGCGATCACATATGCACACAGTATTCAAGATGTGGGCATACCATGGATTTATATAGAGGCAATATGATATTTTCTTTCTTATTATTTATCCCTTTCTTAATGAGTCCCAACATTTTGTTCACTTTTTTGACTGCCGCTGCACATTGAGTGGATGTTTTCAGAGAACTAGCCACAGTGACTCCAAGATCTTTCTGGAGTGGTAACAGCTAATTTAGCCCCCATCATTTTATATGTATAGTTGGGATTATGTTTTCCAATGTGCATTACATTGCATTTATCAACATTGAATTTCATCTGCCATTTTGTTGCCCAGACACCCAGTTTTGAGAGATTCTTTTGTAGCTCTTTGCAATGTGCCTTGAGTAGTTTTTGTATCATCTGCAAATTTTGCAACTCACTGTTTACCCCTTTTTCTAGATCATTTATGAATATGTAGAATAGGACTGGATCCAGTACAGACTTCTGGAGGATACCACATTTACTTCTCTCCATTCTGAAAACTGACTATTTATTCCTACCCTTTGATTCCTATCTTTTAACCAGTTACCAATCCATAAGAGGACCTTCCCTCTTATCCCATGACAGCTTACTTTAAGAGCCTTTGGTGAGGGACCTTGTCAAAGCCTTTCTGAAAATCTAAGTACACTATATCTGCTGGATCCCCCTTGTCCACATGCTTGTTGACCCCCTCAGAGAATTCTCACTAGCAGATTGGTGAAGCATGATTCCCTTTACAAAAACCATGTTGACTCTTCCCCAACAAATTATGTTAATCTATGTGTCTGACAATTTTGTTCTTCACTATAGTTTCAACCAGATTGCCTGGTACTGAAGTCAGGCTTACTGGTCTGTAGTTGCTGGGATCACCTTTGGAGCCTTTAAAAAAAAAAAAAAAAAAAAATTGGCGTCACATTAGCTATCCTCCAGTCATTTGGTACAGAAGTGGATTTAAATGATAGGTTACAGACTACAGTTAGTAGTTCTGCAATTTCACATTTGAGTTCCTTCAGAACTCTTGGGTGAATACCATCTGGTCCTGGTGACTTATTACTGTTTAGTTTATCAATTTGTTCCCAAACCTCCTCTAATGACAACTCAATCTGGGACAGTTCCTCAGATTTGTCAGCTAAAAAGAATGGCTCAGGTTTGGGAATCTCCCTCACATTCTCACCCATGAAGACCAATGCAAATAATTCCCTTATCATCCTGGAGTGCTCCTTTAGCATTTGGATCGCTCAGTGGCCCACTGGTTGTTTATCAGGCTTCCTGCTTCTGATGTACTTAAAAAATTTTTGCTGTTACTTTTTGAGTCTTTGGCTAGCTGTTCTTCAAATTCTTTTTTGGCCTTACTAATTATATTTGTACACTTCAATTGCCAGATTTTATACTGCTTTCTATTTTCCTTACTCAGATTTAAATTCCACTTTTTAAAGGATGTCTTTTTGCCTCTCACTGCTTCTTTTACTTTGTTGTTTAGCCATGGTGGCACTTTTTTGGTTCTCTTATTATGTTTTTTAATTTGGGGTATACATTTAAGTTGAGCCTCTATTATGGTGTCTTTAAAAAGTTTCCATGCAGCTTGCAGGGATTTCACTTTTGGCACTGTACCTTTTAATTTCTGTTTCACTAATCTCCTCATTTTTGTGTAGTTCCCTTTTCTGAAAGTAAATGCTATAGTGTTGGGCTGCTGTGGTGTTTTCCCTGCCACAGGGATGTTAAATTTAATTATATTATGGTCACTATTACCAAGGGGTCCAGTTATATTCACCTCTTGGACCACATCCTGTGCTCCAATTAGGACTAAATCAAGAATTGCCTCTCCTCTTGTGGGTTCCAGGATTAGCTGGTCCAAGAAGCAGTCAGGTCTTTGAACTTCTAGGGTTCATGTTTTCAAGCTTTTCTCTTCAGTCACAAGGGCTAGGAACTCTTTTAAGAAAGCTAAGAGCCTGGTGTATTCATATGATTCCAGGAGCTGGGGCCTTAAAAAACCCATCAAATCCTGCAAAACTCATGATAAAATTGCAAGAGCTGTCACATTGCAAACCCTTACCCTGTATATTTCCAAATTGTGATCTTGAGAGAGTAGAGGATGGTGGGAAATACAAGGATGTATTTAGGTTCTGAAAATTCAGGATCAAGTTAAGAAAAAGGCAGAGTATTGAAAGAGCACATGAAAGGTTTTAGAACAGGGATCGGCAACCTTTGGCATGCGGCCCATCAGGGAAATCTGCTGGCGGGCTGGGACAGTTTGTTTACCTGCAGCATTCGCAGGTTCAGCTGATCGCTGCTCCCATTGGCCGCGGTTTGCCGTTCCAGGCCAATGGGGGCAGCAGGAAGGAATGGCCAGCACATCCCTCGTCCCACGCCGCTTCCCGCAGCCCCCATTGGCCTGGAACAGCGAACTGCGGCCAGTGGGAGCTGCGATTGGCTGAATCTGTGGACACCAGGAGCGTAGCTGGGGGGGAGCAGGGGTAGCGGCTGCTCCCCCACCGACCACATTCTGCAAAAGTGGCACCTTAGGCACCGACTCCCTGGGTGCTCCAGGGCTGGAGCACCCACGGGGAAAATTGGCAGCCCAGCTCCCCGGTCCCCGCCCCGCCCAGCTCACCTCTGCCTCCGCTCTGCCTCCTCTGCTCACGTTTTGCTTCTCCCCCTGGCTCTCAGGGCTTGCGCCGCGAAACAGCTGATTCGCAGCAAGCCTGGGAGGGCGGGGGGGGGAGGAGGGGGAAGGAACGCGGTGTGCTGGGGAAGAGGCGGGGCCAGGGTGGGGATTTGGGGAGGGGTCCAGGAGGGGGCGGAGTCGGGGCGGGGCAGGGGGCGGGGATTTGGGGAGGGGTCCAATAGGGGCAGGGAGGGGCAGAGGCGAGGCGGGGCTGGGTAGAAACAAAGCACAGGGATCTGGTAGGAAAGAACAGAGATTTTTTCCAAAGGAAAGCTATAAGAAATTAATAAACAAAAAAACACAATGAAAAATGTGGTCTCCACCCCTGCAAGTGCTTTAAAAGCATATCAAGTTGCATACCACATTGCCAAGAATAAAAAGCCTTACACAACTGGGGAAAAACTGGTTCTCCCAGTTGCAATTGACATTTGCAGGACGATGCTTGGTGACAGTGCAGCAGAGAAGTTAAAAATGATCCTGGTGTCAGACAACACAGTTAGCGACCAAATCTCTGACATGTTAGAAAATATCAAGGCACAGCTGATCTCTCGATTGCAGTCCAGTTTATTTGCAATCTGGTTAGAAGAAACATACCCCTTACCCCAGTCAAAAGCTCATGATTTATATTAGTGTCTTTGGCTTTTCAAGGTGTTCAGCAAAGGGATTTGTGTTCACTCCTTCATTTCAAGCCCAATCCAACATTCTCCATGCACTCAGAACTCCCATACAGTTCAACGGGAGTCTTGGTTCCACAAAAAATACAGGATCAGGCCCCTGATTTTCTTCTTGAGATGGAAGCCAAGAGAATTTGAGTTTCTCATATTATTATAAGCTGAGAAAAACTCTTAAAACTAGCAGAGGTGGCTAAAAAGTACAACAATAAAAATATCCTGAGACTCAGTATAGTCTGGACCAGGGGTAGGCAACCTATGGCATGCGTGCCAAAGGCGGCACGCAAGCTGATTTTCAGCGGCACTCACACGGCCCGGGTCCTGGCCACCCCTCCGGGGGGCTCTGCATTTTAATTTAATTTTAAATTAAGCTTCTTAAACATTTTAAAACCCTTATTTACTTTACATACAACAATAGTTTAGTTATATAGTATAGACTTATAGAAAGAGACCTTCTAAAAACGTTAACATGTATTACTGGCACGTGAAACCTTAAATTAGAGTGACCAAATGAAGACTCGGCACACCACTTCTGAAAGGTTGCCGACCCCTGGTCTGGACACTGAAATGCAGAAATATGACTTGACATGCAGAACAACCACAAGTGGCAAATGAATTTTGGATTATCCCATCTGATCCCTTCTTGTTCCACTCATTCAGGTCACCTTTATGGAAGGGGGCCTACACGGTCTGAAAAAACCCTTCTGGTATTAGGAAGGTAGCTCCTGGAGGCTCCAGCTAGATGAGGGCCCATTGTGCTAGTAAGAGACAGTCCCCTCACTCCAAACAGACAGAGGATGGAGTATTATCCCCATTTTACAGACAGGGAACTGAGGCCCAGAAAGATTAAGTGACTCATCCAAGGTCCCCCCCCAGGGAGTTTGTGCCTGTAGTCAGGCAGGAACTGACCCTACATCTCCCAAGACCCAGTCTGTTGCCTTATCTAGAAGCTCATCCCCTAAACTGCAGATGCCCCCTACAGAATGGGAAATGCTCCAGAGCTCATGTCTGCACCCCACACTTTCCAAGATGGCAGCTGAGTTTTCTCTAGCAGCAGCAGGATTGGCTGCTTTAAATGCTATATTTACAATACTCCTCCTGCTGCAGAGATTGTACCCTGGACCTGTAGCCCCACAAGTACCAACCCCCTTGAGCCAAGGGAACTACCTCATTGGCTGTGAGTAAGTGGAACCAGCCACTAGGGGGCACCGCACTCCCACAGCGTACCCAATGGTTACACCCATAGATGAGTGAATCTGATTTCCCCCTCCCCCCCTTCACTAAAAATACATCCAGGATCAGCCCCCTCCCCCACGCTAGCACAGAAGATGGCCTGGTCCCCACTGAATCCCTCTCACATATCATGCAGTCCCCCTGCATATCTGGGTTGGTGGGGTGCTCCCCAGCACCCCTCGCCACTGGTTCTTTTATTCACAATGTAGGCTCCGGCAATAAAACCCAGAGACCTAATCCAAGCTCTCAGGCATCTCTCTTGCCTCTCTGCACTAAGCCTTCAGCCACTTGGAATTGCTCACTGCCTTCCTGAATGGGTTTGTAGTTGATATTCTGCGCATGTCACTGGTAATACCTTTGTCTGATCCTTTGAAGACATTTTGCTGCAGTAAATGGAACTTGGGAGGTTTTTTTTTTTTTGACTGAATGGCGCACTGGAGAGAGGTGATGGCTTGATGGCTCTGGTACCTAGAGTCAACTCTGTTCCTGTAGAACAGGAGAGCAGCAGGGCCAGCTGCCGCCCCCCGCCCCCCATGATTCCCCAATGATGAGCTTCTGTAGATAAATCTCTGATAATTTTCATATGACTTTACATTGTGCCTCTTCATATAACCTTGTAGTGGGTCTACCCACGTGTGACCTCTGTTTTCATGAAACTTTGTATCAAAGCCTCATATAGAAACTTTGCATTGCCCTTGTTATAAGGTTATAGCCCCTAAGGATAGAATAAGAGAGAAGAAAAATGTCTCTTTGCTAAGAATAGACTAAGTTTTCCCCCACCCCTTAATCAATTGCCCTGTTGAAAGAAGGAGGTTTGAATGAGTAAAGGCATTTACTCATTGGCAGTGAAGGCAGCACCTCCAGACAGCTGCAACAGTTGGAGAGGGGATGGAAGCCAGACCCAAGGACAATAAAACTTGTCAAGTGGGCTCACATACTTGTAAAACAATATCATTCTTGTGTTTTTATTTTAAGTACAAAATAAATATGTATAATGAATTTAAAAGTATGTAATTAGTAATTTGATATGTAGGGTGGTGCCTTTTTTTACGTGTTCGCTCCCCCTGATGTTAGAACCTGGCTATGCCACTGGTGGACACTGCAGGTAAACAAACCATCCCGGCCCGCCAGTGGATTTCCCTGACGGGCCGCATGCCAAAGGCTGTCGATCCCTGTTTTAGAAGGTAGATGCAATGTGAGACTGGAGGGAGGGACACTCTTTATCAGGGAGGCATGTGAGAGCTGGCGCATTGCAAACAAGAAGGTATTTTGGAGAGAGAGTGAGCCAAAGCACTTGAGGACTGCTAGAGTTAATAGGCGAAGCAACACGTGCATTGCTAGAGGCCTGGGGTTGGTTTATGAACAAGGAAGATGCAGGAGGAGTGTGTGATGGCTGCTTCTGTGATGAGGTGTCTGTGATCTGTTTTTCTTAACAGACCTTACAGTCATACGGTGGTCACTGTTCAGGTTTTTGAGCTGACTGCTTAGCTACCACACATACACTTCCTGCATGCAGGTAGCTCTCTTCCTGGATAGCACTGCTGGAAGCTTACTGATGTGAATGGTGCTGGCTTCCTTTGGCACTGTTGCAGTTGCCTGCACCTGCCTTTGTCACCTCTGATACCCACTCGTGGCAGACAGGACAGGAGGCTGCATTATGGCATGTTTGCTCTTTAAGCCATCAGGAAGGATTTTTTTCCCCCTTCAGAATGTTCTTGTCTTTCATGCCTCCAGACTGAAAGTACAGAATAGTGACAAGGTGGGTGAGGTAATATCTTTCCATGGACCAACTTTTGTTAGTGGAAGGGACAAGCTTTTGAGCCTCACAGAGACCTTCTTTAGGCCTGAAAAAAGAAGCTAGAGCATCCGAGGTAAATGCAAGTTGGGACAGATTGTTAAGCATAAGGAGTTCACACAGGCTGTACAAGACCACTTAAAATGAAGTGGGCAATTAAGGACTAGCCAGTAGCAAGGTGTGTTACTGGTTGTTATAATGAGTGTAGCTGGGTGGACACCCGCTCCTGCCCTAAGGGGTTAGAAAAGCCCTGCAGACGGCTGGGGCTGGGCAAGGTAAAACCCTGGCTGACTGGGGGAAGTAGCTGCAGCTGGGCCACACCCTAATCAGGCCTCAGCTGGTCCTATATAAGAGGCTGGGAGCCAGGCATCTCTCTCTGTGTTCAGGGAGAGAAGGGCCTGGCTGCAGGGAGCTAGACACAGGGTACGTGGCGCAGGGCTGGGCAAAGGCTGAGGAGCTGGGGAGCTCCAGCCTGGAAAGCCCCAGGCTGCAGCCTAGTATTAGGCCAAGAGGTACTGGGGGTTGCAGAGGGCAGCCCAGGGCTAGTCCAAGGCAGTAGGTCCAAACCCCCTTTGCCAGTGATGAGTGGCATATACTGCAGTCTGCCCCAGGGAGCGGGGGCTAGTTGGTGACTGGCAGTGGCCTAGTGCTGAGGCAAGGTGGGGATAGTGGGTGGGGGTTCCCCAGGGAGAGGAGACCCAGATCTAAGGGGTACTGCCAGGGGGCAGCATCCCAGAAATAGGGGTACCGGGTCCTGGGAGGGACACGGGGGGCCAGAAGAGGACAGGTGGATCACCGGCCTGCAAGGGGCGCTCCAAGATGCTGGAAGAGCTAATTCCCAGAAGAGACCAGCAGGAGGTGCCGCAGGGGTGAGTCCGCTCCTCTACAATGAGCCATAAAGCCAGTGCCTCTGAGTCCACGTGTTTTAGTTTCCTAGGCTCCTCTTTTGAAAGTGTTGCGCAGGTTTCCTTTGAGGATGAGGACTGAGAGGTCAGATATGGAGTGATCGCTTTGGGAAAAGTGTTCACCCACTGGTGATGTGGTGCTTTTGTCGTTTTATCGTTTTCCTGAGAGAGTTCTTTTGGTTTCACCCACCTAGTTGTTGTTGGGGGGGGGGGGGGGGGGCTATTTAGTGCTCCGGATGAGGTACACCACATGTTGTGATAGGCGTGTGTAGGACCCATGGATCTTGAAAGGTGTGTTGTTGGGTAGGGGGTACTGATCATTGTAGCAAGCAGTGGAGATATGCCTGCAGGTTTTGCATCTGTTCTGGCACAGTCTTGTGTTGCTTTGAGTTGGCGTGTCCTGATCCGTGAGGAGCTTGCTCCTGATGATGAGCTTGGTGAGCTTGAGGGGTTGTTAGAAGGCCAAGAGGAGAGTTGGGAAAGATTTCTTTCAGGACGGTGTATCAACATAAGAGGGTCAATTGCCTATGCGAACTTCTCATTGTAGGTGACTGTTCTGCATTCTGCACAGGTTTGCCCTCTCTGCTCTTACATTCAGCAGCAGCATGGTTTCTGCAGCATAGAAATGCTGTGCCACTGCCTATGGTAGAGTTCTTTGTTCACACCGCATTATCAATGCCTTAAATAGGGAATAGTCATGTAAGACGAGGGCTCTAATTCTCCACTAGAATCTGGCTGCTTCACGCTATTTCTGACCTCACTGGATCCTTGAGCATTCCCTGGTGAAACGAAGCTGAAGTAGTGGCTCTGACACTAGCGCCATCTCCCGGTGTTGGTGGTGGGGGTATTCAGGGAAAAGATGGCATGGCTAGACTGCCACTAATCTGCAACCTGCAGCTACCCATTGAGGCTGCTCTAAATTATGCTGGGAACTGCACGAGCACCCAGATTAGGTAGGGTACCAAGGTGGCATGAAGTTGTAAATTCATGTCCCACCCTCCCTTGCCCTCGTTCCTATCTCATTCTATGATGGATGTAGCTCAGCCAGACCTGAGAATCATGGCCTCTGCCTTTAATGGAGTTACCCTAGTACAACTGAGACCAGACTGTGGCCCTATATATTTTTACAAAACTCCTTTACTTATGTGAGTATTAACACATGAGATTGTCAAAGGTAATAGAACGTTTAAAACTGACAGTAATTTATTTTCTTAATTTATGCTGCTTATTTACTTTTTGCTCAGCACAGACAGTGATGTTAGGTCCATTTCTAGTCAGTTTCACTTTCTGGTTCTTATGCACTAGCACCATGCTGCTGCGTTTAGTTTTCCAACACTGGAGGGGAATATTTACACTGAACTAAACTGCTTTCATTGACTTTTTTTAAATGCAATGAAAATATTTTGTTTAATACTGGATTTTATAAACACCCCCTTAGTGCAAAATATACATCTTTTGGGGGGGGCTTAAACTGTCTTGGGCTCCCTTAGTTGAATGGCATAAATGCAAAACCCAATTATGACATACATTTTTACTGTCAAATTAAGGACACTCCAGATCAAGATTTTTTTCATTGTTGTTAATTCTAAGAATGTCAATATACTCTATATACAGTACTGTATGCAATAGTACTAATTGAACCAAAGCTTATAATGCACAACTAAGTGTATTCATGATGGTCTGACTGCCTTATCCCTAAGTTTCTTGACTTTATAGGGCTACATCATTTTAAACAAAACAAATAATACTAGCATGTGTGCCCTTCTATGTTTTGATGGATAAAGAACATTTCAGATGAGTTTATTGAAAGGTTTTTTACATCCGCAATATCAAGTCTTAATCTTACTTGCCTTCTCTGGAGGATCTTCTGTAGGACTATAGAATAGGTGGGGTTATGACATTTCCCTAGACTGAAAGCTGGGCTGCATCTTCCCAGTCATTAGTTGTTGGGGAAAGGAGCATCTGATTCTGAGTTTCCCTGTCCCTGCACTTAAAGAAGCGAAGGGTGAGGCAAGGTAATTGTGGGTTGATAGCAAGGTTAGGGGTCCACCTAGGCATAGTCAGCTGCAGAATTGGGTCCTATAATGTTCATCCTAATGTGCACGTTCAAACATAGGAAGTCTGCCATTTTAATATTCTGTCTCTTCATACCAAACTCTTCACCATGGTCTCCAGCCATAACAAAATGGCATAAATCCAGATGGAGCTGATCTCGCTGGGAACTTGTACTGCTTGTATGTCAAGTGAGGGTGGTATTATCTCTAGAAAGAAATGTCTTTTTAATCAAACTAAAGTTCTCATGAGGTAATTTTAATGCCAGGAAACATACCATAAATTTATATAAAAAGACTCCTACTCGTGCAACATGCATGCAAGGTACCATTACCTGATTCAATGGATGGCTCACGCCTGCTGTCTCCTCTCCAGATACAACAATAACACAAGACTGCAGCAACTACTCAAGTAATGATTAAGAGCCCTGTGCTGCAAGAGCACACCCCTGTGCCCACACAGAGCCCCTTAGACTTCATGGGGGTTCTGGGCCAGTGCAGGCGTGTGGCCACACAATCAGCTGTGGGGTCAGGGCCTAATGACTTGCAAAATTTCATTTAAAAATAATAATGAGGAGTCTGGTGGCACCTTAAAGACTAACAGATTTATTTGGGCATAAGCTTTGGTGGGTAAAAAACCCACTTCAGATTGTGGGGGTTTTTACCCACCAAAGCTTATGCCCAAATAAATTTGTAGTCTTTAAGGTGCCACCAGACTCCTCATAGTCTGTATCCACAAAAACAAACACGGCTACCCCCGATATTTAAAAATAATGAATCCTTTTTCTGTTGGGAACAATAGAAAACCATGTCTAGAATTGGTCTAAAATATCTAACATTTATTGTGATTAGTCGTTTCGTATGACATTTCATAGTAGCTCCTCTAATAGTGGAAGAAAGATCCTGCTGGGGGGCGTCTTCTATCATGGATTCTATGCCTGTGTAGAGTAGAATTAGCTTTGGGTATGTCTACACGGCAATAAAAAAATCTGCAGCACCAAGTCTCAGAGCCTGGGTCAGCTGGCTTGGGCTGTGAAGTTATAAAATTGTGGTATGAATGTTAAGCCTTGGGCTAGAGTCTGGGCTCAAAGCCCCACCCCCTCGCAGGGTCTCAGAGCCCAGGCTACAGCCTGAGCCTGAACATCTACACTGAAATTTAATAGCCCCACAAGCCCAAGTCAGCTGACCCGAGACAGCTGTGGCCATGATATGAGTCTTTTATCTCCGTGTAGACACAGGCTCCCACATTCCATGCAAGGGGATCCCAGTGCAGGACAGGGGGCCACTTGTTTCAATCAGCATTTACAAAATAAAATATGCTCCATGGACAATGTGCTAAGTTTCAGCCTGGAGCAAATAATTCTGGTTGTTATATAACTCCCTAGTATGGGGGTGTATATGATGGGAACTTTGACAGAGCCTTAGCTATAATCAGCATGACTATATGCTGCTGTAATGAGCAGCAGACAAGGAAAATGTCATAACAGAATCTGTTTTCATTGACCGTGAGCATCACTTAACAAGCAACCCTCCCTTGCATCCCCTTGTACCCTTTGGCAACAAGGAAATCTTTCTTTTTTTTATGGCTAAACTCATTGTGGTTATAGACCAGAGAAAATAGACTGTTTTTCAAGGCTGATGATGCTACTTTTTTCCTCAGTAACCAATTACAGAAGGAGGTGGGGGAAGCATGAACGTTGCTGGAGTTAATTTAGATGCTTCATATGGCTTGCTTTCAAACTCTCTTCCTTCTGAACTTCATTCAGATGATCGGTATTATTGCCCTAATCATCGAGAGTAACTGTTATATGCCTTATGATCTAGATAATTTATATGTGCCTGCTGATTTGCTTGTAAATTTATTCTTCATGAATTTCTACAAGCTGTTTAAGATATCTTTATTTATCATTTTCATCCTGGATACGGGGAGAGAGGGTGGATTTTAGCAGCAGCAAATGAAGAGTTAACACTCTAGGTCACTACACCCAGAAATAGTGCTGATTATCTTGGTGGGGAGGTCAGAATTGGAAAAGGGGTAGTGGTGGTAGAACTGAGCTGGGGGAGAGGTGAGCCAGAATGGAGTGTTGGAATGGATGACCCTGAATGACCCGACAGCCTTCCGTAGAACTGATGAATCAATGTGAGGAGGTGCAGGTAGAATAAGAGGCAAATGGTCTTCCACAGTATTCTTGCCGGCAAGTTAAAGACGTATGGGCTGGATGAATGGACTATAAGGTGGATAGAAACCTGGCTAGATCATCAGGCTCAACGGGTAGTGATCAATGGCTCCATGTCTAGCTGGCAGCCGGTATCAAGCGGAGTGTCCCAAGGGTTGGTCCTGGGGCCGGTTTTGTTCAATGTCTTCATTAATGATCTGGAAGATGGCATGGATTGCACCCTCAGCAAGTTTGCCGATGACCCTAAACTGGGAGGAGTGGTAGATACACCGGAGGGTAGGGATAGGTTACAGAGGGACCTAGACAAATTAGAGGATTGGGCCAAAAGAAATCTGATGAGGTTCAACAAGGACAAGTGCACAGTCCTGCATTTAGGACGGAAAAATCCCATGCACTGCTACAGATTAGGGATGGCTAGGCAGCAGTTCTGCAGAAAAGGACCTAGGGGTTACAGTGGATGAGAAGCTGGATATGAGTCGATAGTGTGCCCTTGTTGCCAAGAAGGCTAATGGCATTTTGGGCTGTATAAGTAGGGCATTGCTAGCAGATCAAGGGATGTGATCATTCCCCTCTAGTCAACACTGGTGAGGCCTCATCTGGAGTACTGTGTCCAGTTTTGAGCCCCACACTACAAGAAGGATGTGGAAAAATTGGAAAGAGTCCAGGGGAGGGCAACCAAAATGATTAGGGGGTTGGAGCACATGATTTATGAGGAGAGGCTGAGGGAACTGGGATTATTTAGTCTGCAGAAGAGAAGAATGAGGGGGGAACTGCTTTCAACTACCTGAAAGGGGGGTTCCAAAGAGGATGGATCTAGACTGTTCTCAGTGATTGCAGATGACAGAACAAGGAGTAATGGTCTCAAGTTTCAGTGGGGGAGGTTTAGGTTGGATATCAGGAAAAACTTTCACTAGGAGGGTGGTGAAACGCTGGACTGGGTTACCTAAGGAGGTGGTGGAATCTCCTTCCTTAGAGGTTTTTAAGGTCAGGCTTGACAAAGCCCTGGCTGGGATGATTTATTTGGGGATTGGTCCTGCTTTGAGCAGCGGGTTGGACTAGATGACCTCCTGAGGTCCCTTCCAACCCTGATATTCTATGAAATGGACTAGGGGTACCAGAGACCAGATCACATGAGGCAAAAAATGAGGGAGAACAGCTTGGGCAGAAAAATGGGGAATGTGTTGATAGGCAAGTTGAGAGGAGATTTAGGGAAGGATGGTGATTTAGGGAAGACTGAGGGGATGAAGTGGAAGAAGGAAGAGATTTCCTTTCTCTCCTCTTCTCTTTTCCCAACCTGTGCTGTCACCTTCTACTGTCCAGTCTCTTCCTCTTCTCTATACGCATTGCCCCAAATTCCACTCACCACCATTCCTCAAATCCACTCTTACCTTCCTACCCCTGCTAACCAAGCCATTCTTTCTGCTTTGTCTCCCCCACATCATCAGGGGGAAGAAGATTAAAAGGGGAGCAAGTGAGGATGGTGGTGGAGAGCACAACTTGCCCTCAATAGGAGAAAGAGGAGCTGAGACCAGCTCCCTTTCCCTTTCCACCATTATGTCTCATGCCCACTTCCTCCCTTAGCTCAGTAGAAGAGGAGCAGGAACAAACTCTCCATAGCACTGGGATCTCTATACAGTCCCCCACACCAAGGGAGAGGCTCTAGAAGCCCTCTCTCAGGCCTGGTCTACACTAACCCCCCAATTCGAACTAAGGTACGCAACTTCAGCTACGTAAATAACGTAGCTGAAGTCGACGTACCTTAGTTCGAACTTACCGTGGTCCAGACGCGGCAGGCAGGCTCCCCCATCGACTCCGCGTACTCCTCGCGCCGAGCAGGATTACCGGAGTCGACGGCAAGCACTTCTGGGTTCGATTTATCGCGTCCAGACAAGACGCGATAAATCGAACCCAGAAGTTCGATTGCCTGCCGCCGAACCAGCGCGTAAATATAGACAAGCCCTCAAACAGCAGTTGCTTTGTCAGGGACGTGTATGCTTTCACCCATTTTTGACTGAAACTGTAGGAACTTTGCAGATACGTAAAGTTGAAAGCAAATCTGGGAGGTATTTTGCGCTTTTTTTTTTTTTTTCTTTTTTTTAATAAAATAAAATAATCCTTCTCCCCCCGATCCTGGTATTTCTAAGCCTTTACCCTCCAACAGGTTCCAAAAATTCCACCCAGAGGAATCATCTTCTAAAGTATGCCATGCTCTATCTGGATACCCAGTTTCTTTCCTGAGGCATTATTGTGCTAACAAAAGTAGGTAACCCAGGTCCCCTGTGCAACTGCATGTGTCTGTATTTAATGTAGCCAGATTTAGTTACCCTGTGCAGTCTTACTATTTTATGTAAGAAACAAAACTTGAAATCTGATCTGCCAAAAAGAGAACAGTCTAGATTAAATTTATTTCAGAATACAGGCTCAAGGGCTTGCCAGAAAAAGAATAACAGAAGCAGAAGTGAAAAATGTATGTTTTAAACAGACATCTGACAGTTTATATATTTTATTCCTGATGCAAAATGACATCTTACTGTGCAAGTGACTCATGCAGTGGAATGTGATTATTTCTAAAACCATCATATGCACCTTTTGTACAATCAAGGGCTTGTACAGAGCTGTCCTCTAATGGAGTGCTTATCCTCACAAAAAACAGGTGGCATCCTGTCCGTCAGAATAGGCAGCATGGGTAGAACCTTCTGCCTAGCTCTCTACTTACCTCTATGGTGGTAATTGAATATCTGCAAGTTGTGATCACACAAATGAACAAAAATGTTATTAAAATATGTTGGACCAGATTCCCCTGAATCCGCTAGCTGCATTACACCACCCCAGCTTAACTGTCCAGTTAAATTGGGTTATGGGCCCAGTGAATCTGGTTCTTTATCCAGTCAAGGGACGATTCCTGTAGCTGAAGTGATATCAAACTTGTCTGATCAGAAAAATATCGTTTTAAGGGTCACTAATGGACATAGAGATGGGCCAGTGCAAACCAAGATGTTAACGGAGTTATTCAAGATGTGCACACTTGTAACAGACTAGTTTGGCCACTTAGGATTAACAGAGGGCCAAATTCTGCTCTCAGTTACAGAAGTGTAAATATGAAGAAACTCCACTGAAGTAAATGAAGTTGCTCTGTATTTACACTGAGGAGTGAGGGCAGAGTCTGTCACACAGTGTGTAACTAGCTTGCATATTTTCACGCTCTAGGTTGAGGGAAGTATCCTGCAGTAAACTGCCTCCATAAAGAGAAAAAATAGTTTTTGTCACATTTTCTGTATCAATGTATTGTGGTGTTAGTAACACAAGCAAGAGCATTTAAAAGCAGACTCTGCTCCAACTTTCACAAGCATAAATCTGGAGAGTAACTCCATTGAAGCTAATTCAGATTTTGACCATAACCTAAAACAGAATGTGGCACAATAATTTTATCTCTTTATCATAGTGGGACAAGTTCATTCCTGGCATATGTCCAGTGAGTCACTCTAGGGGTAGACTGAGCCCATAGAGTGACTATTGGTGGGTGGGAGGAAGGGGCAGGAATCAAGGTAACATTGGAGGGAGAATATTTTAAATTGTTCTTATAGTGCTGCTATTTATAAATATTGCTGTTTCCTTTGTTCCAGTATTACCACACAGACTCCATTTGTGGGAATGGCCTGGATACAAGCATAAAAAAATAATGGATTATTTTACTGGAAATTTACATTTAGGATTACACTGCATTATAGATCAATGTACATTACATGGGGCTTATTTCCTCAATCTTTGCTTAGGCAAAACGCTCACTGACTTCAGTGTGTAACTTGCTTCAGTAAGGACTGCAGGATCCAGCACTATGTGGTGCATTCATCTGCAGTGTAAAACTAAATGTTAACTTCCAATAAAAATCACTATTTTCTCTGAGTTGGGACCTTGGAATTTCACACACACTAAGCAGAGCAGGTTGTGGTGAATTCTTGCAGCACCCTGGATTTTCCCTGGAGAGCTCTAACACAAGAAGTAGTGCTGATGATTCAGTAGGGAGTACTTTGACTCTGAATCATTTCCCCCCAGTATCGTTTCAGGGGTTCTGATGATTGTCTTACATCCTGTTTGAAAAACACTAAGTGCTTGACCACTATCACAGGGTAGTTGGGCCCCTTATGGGAGATGGGTTTCATCCCCACCTGTGAAAAGTTGAGCTCATGTCCCCAGGAAGGGAGGATGAGTCATAATCAAGGAGGTCATGTGATTGACTCAGCCCAGGCTGCAGGAGGTAAGGGAGGAAGGGACAGACTATACTGGGTAGCTGGCCTAACACTATCAGACAGCACTTGTGTATGATTTTCTTCATTGATCATGGGGACTATAGTCCCCAAAGAGCCATATGAAGGGAGCCTGGGAAGTGGCTGTGGCCAGAAACTGGGTAGGTCCTGGAGAGTGAGCAGTTGTATGAGGAAGTTCTACAGGGGTTGGGATGGGACTAGCGTGGCTCCCTGCAGAGTGGGAGCTGGGAATGGGAGCTTGTGAAGGGTTTGGCCTGAAGAAGCGCTAGGAGAAGCTGAAGATGGCTGAGGTGAAGGCGATGAGGGAAGCATGCTGATCAGCTTATGAACCAGCAGCAATGGAATAATAAAGCAGATGTTCTGAGGCTGGCTTGGGTAGGTAGCCCCTTTATTGGTTAGCTCCTTGGGGCTGGAGCTTGTAGAAGAGAAGAGGAGGGCTCCAGTACACATCAGCTTTGTCCCCTGGAGAGGGTGAGCAGACAGCCTTGATACAAGGGCAGATAATACTGTATGTTGACACCCCCCCCCCCCCAGTGAGTACTGTGGAGAAACCCCTAAAGCTGAAGGAGGAAAGGCTTTCATGAACCACAAAACATAGGGTGAATGATGACGTGTAGTTCCCGGGGACAAAGCTATGGAGAGCCTTTGCACTAAGGAGAGGAGGACTATTAGCAGTGCCCCTGCTGTTGAGGTATGGAGAGCTATCTGCAAACAAAGGGAGAAGTTTGACTTGAGGAGTTTTCTCTTTGGACTCTTCCTAGCTCTGAAAGATCTCCTTAATTTAGCCCTCTAGGCAAATCAATCCATTAGCCCAAGGAATCTATTTTCAGAGGTGGAAAATTGAGGCAGCAGCCATGCATCTGGCAAAAAGGGACCTACACTCTTGTGTCATGGATGAGTGTAAAATACATACCAGAGCTGATTACTTCCATCTCCTGGCTGATAGCATTTCATCCTGCTAAAATACAGAGTGGCTGACTTTGGAGGGGGTTTTATTCAGTGTTGAGTGCTCTTCTAAACTTGGCTAGTTAAAGTGCCAAATTCATATTGTATCATGTTAAGTGGGTGACATGATCCTTAAAGTTACTGAGCACCTGCAGTTCCTGTTGAAGTCAGCATTTTCTGCTAATGCTCAGTGCCTCTAATCTAAGCATCAATATCTAAGTCTGAAAACTTGATTTAACTGTGGGAGGTTTTTTGTCTGTGTGAATGTCAGAGGTTGCATAGCTGGTGTGCAACTGAGTTCTAACACCCACTTTCCCTCTCACTAATGAAGTGTGCATGTATGAACAATGTCTAAGGATTTTATTTCATTCAACCTGTAGGAGACAGCGCATGATGATATCACTTTCTCTTAGCAGAAAGAGGAAATCTGCTTGGTGCTGACTCATCACTGCCACTACAAATCCATTTCAGAAGTCTGCTGTCAGTAGACAGAGCTTTTAGAGACTGAGGCAGTAATCAATTTTTCTGTGTTTTAAGCTTGAGAGTTTTGTGGTCAATATGATCTTATGGGAGTTGATATTTCTGTGATGTTGTTCCTGGAATACTGCAGCTGCATTTTAACTGGTGATGGCTCAGGAACACTCCTTTCCCATTACTCATTAGTGGCTTTCACTTGGCGCGTGATCCTCTAAATTGCTGCTCAGCACTCTGGCCTTCTCCAACAGTGGTCTTAAGCACATGCATTAAGTGCTTTGCTATATCAGGCCAGAGTGCTCAGTAGCAATTTGGAGGATCAAGCCCTAGTTGATTAGAATACCCTGAATAACAAACCCCAACTCAAGAAAGTGGGGAGTTCCATAGGTTTGGGTTCCTATTTATTTGAGTGAGACTGCATAGCCATTGTGAATATACTCATACATCCCACAGGAGTCATGGATATTAGGGTGATTATAAAAAATACCATAAATGCATTATTAGTTGCTCTTATCCATCATTTGTTCTTTTAAAGCTTTAGTCATCCAGTTAGGTAGTAGAGACGATACTATGTCCACTGCATAACCAATGGTAACACAGAGTAAGCAGTAATTAGAAAATCTTAATAGTTCTTGAATTTCTCATGTTCACAGTTGATTGTACTGAAGAGGCTGATACCTGTTTAAGTATTTACTAGTGGCTCATGAATACACGTTCTTGGAAGTTGGGATCAATTTATGAACAAAAGAGGAAGAAGGGGTAAATTTGCTATAAAGCTCTTAGGCTTGATCTACATTACATACATACATCAGTATAACTGTTGCTCAGGGGTGTAAAAAAAAAAAAAATTAATACCCCTGAGTGATGTAGTTATATCAGCCTGAACCCTCCTTTCCATGGGCACAAGAAGTAACCCAGTTAATTTAGTCACTCCCACCCTTTACTATTTCCTAGGGCTCAGGGCATAATCTTCTGAGGGTTTGCAGAGCCTTCTCTATTAACTGTTACCAAAACAGAATACACACACTAAGCATACAGTGCTCACCACTCCCAGTAAGGCAGAGGAACTTTTCCTGGTGGCCAGTCAGGATCAGGTCGTCCAGGGTTCCTCCAGCTTCTGCACAATATGGCATGGTGTTGAGGTCTGACAGCTCTGATTTTGGGCTGTGTCTTGGAGTTAGGTTCTAAAGAACTTCCCTTCGGACCCCAGTTTATATAGTTAAACTTGAATCCTGCTTAGCTATACCATAACCAATCACTTTAAACTAAAGTTCTACAAACCAGTCTTTTTCATCAATCCTAGCCCATTACAAAACAAGTCTTTAACCAATCCTATCCCCACACCGAAATTGGTTTAAATCTTGCAAAATTAGTTACACATCAGACAGAAACAAAGAACCAGACAGGCCATACAGATAAACAATAGAGAAGTGGGGACCATAAAGGCAAAACAATAGAAGTGTAGATTTCACAATCACAATTAAGTGGTTTCTTGCCAGACAGAATGGCATCAAACAAATTTTTCTTAAGATCTGTTTCTTTATCTGGTGTTGGTGGGTACTATTAGGACAGGAGCTCCTTCTTAACAGCCCGATATTGCATTGTTTTGATGTAACTTTCTGCTGCTTAGCTCATGGGTGATGCTGCCTAATGCGGCTGCTGCTGTTTACAAAAGAAAAAGGCCTCAGACCTTGCACCCCGTGTAGACCGCACTATGTCAGCAGGAGAGCCTCTCACAGAGGTGGAGTTACTAAGCTGATGGGAGAGCTCTCTCCTGTTGCCTTAGATCGTCTTCACCAGGTGCACTACAGCGGCACAGCTGTGCCGATGTAAATCTGTAGTGTAGACCTGCCCTTAATGAAAAGCTTTATTGAATTGAACAGGGTTGAAACCAATAAGAGTCTATAGAAATTCAATAGGGCTCTATAGCATTTGATATCCTTCCAATAAGTTTTTTGAACTGTCCTGTAGGGATCTAAGGCAGGGAAGTAACAGTCAACAACCAGTAGAGGCTTTTTCATTCCTATTAAAATTCTATAGGGCTTTCCTATTAGCAATATTAATAGCAATGCATAATTCCACCAGCTCTATTAGTAGAGATCAGCTTATTAGAAACGCATGCTCACTTCTTCGCTATACCCTTTTTAAAGGTTAGGCCTAATTTAAACAATAGTATTGATTGGGCATTTTTTTCCAAGGGTGGTGGTTATGCTAACTGCGAATGCTGTTCCCCTGAATTCTGGGAGAACTGTTCCCTGACAGTGATATTTAAACTCAAATTTATCAATTTTTTTAACCAACTTTGGAGTCTAAATATATCTTGACAATGGTAATGTCATGTGACATGTCTGATCTAGGGGCCAAAATTTGACAGGTGAGCACCAAATTGCCACGTTGCAATTTCCTCTAAAGAAAGGAAGAAAAAAAGTAGAAGGAAGTCTCAAAAAGCACAAAACAGCTGGAAGAAGGAAGAAATGAATAAGGGGGATTGTCAAAATACACTTCTTCCTTCTTGTAAAAACAAAAAAACTCTTCCCCCTCCCCCCTCAAAAAATCCCAAATCTATTGAGTTTTAGCTGTGTTCCCCCTTATTTCATCACAACTTTTAAATTGCACCCTTTGAAGGCATCAGCAAACTGCTCCCCCACCCTCCAGGAGTAAGAGTGAAAGAACTGTCTGATGCTCCAAATAAGCCATGGCAGTGGGAAAGCCATAAGGCCAAGGATAGCAGTTCCAGAGTGGGAAGGCCTGGGGCTGGGTTATTGATGAGGAAGGATTTCCTGAAGAGGCATGTTCTAAGGAGGGATTGGAAGGTGGATGAAGATGGGGGAACTGCTCTTGTTCACACTTGTGGTTGCTGAATAAACACAATATGCAGGAAATTCTAACATTCATTTTTTTTTTTTCTTTTCTATTGCTTGGGAGCTAAGGTACTACCTTTCCCGAAGCAGGACTCCCTTATCTAAGTTATCGCAGGTAGCTCATTAATGCACTAAAAGAGTCCTTGAAAGGCAAAGACTAGTCCACTTTGCAATGAAGTGTAAAGAGTGGGTTACATATTTAAAAAAAAAACCAAACAAACCCACAAACTTAAAATCAAAAGTCTAGCATTAAAAGCTGGAAAAGTTGGTTATGCCTGTCATGGACCTCAATAGCATTCAGTGTCTGTTACAAGCAATATGCACAAGAAACAGCACAGGTGAAACAGTGAAACTTTCAGGCTCGCAAGAAAGGAGTTTGAGTAATCTCAGTCAGACATCACAGAGGAATGAATAGGAGCTTCAAATGGTTTAAATAAGAACATACTTTGGCAAACTTACACAAAATAACAGACACGCTTGACCACTCTATTGACATGTTGATCTAATTGCCGAACACTGTTCAAATGCCCACCCACGTTTTAAGCCAAAAACAAGGGCAGCCAGCCAGATGTTGGACAGGCTGCTGCTAAGCCTCTTTGTTTCTTCAGCAGGAGAGGAGAGTGGCTGGCTGCTCATTAGGGCCAATGTGGCTAAGCTCCATCAATAGTGCCCCAGCTGTTGACCAGGCTAGAGATACTGTACTAGTTTCTCTACCTGCTGGGAGAGCGCCTTTCTCTGCGGCTGGATGGAAGAAAATTGTGACCCTGGAGAGGGCTGAAGTGGGAGCAGCAGGGGTTTTAGAGTTTGGGGGCGGTTGGGAGGTTTTTTCCTAAAAAGCTGTTCTTGGCAAATATCTGCCATGGGAAAGTTTGAAATTCAGGATGTTTTTAGTTAGACCCAAGGGTCATTAATACATTCCTTGATCAGATGGCCCATAACACTTGGAATCAGGTTTCCAGTGCAAATATAAATTCGAAGTTAGCTTTCTAAAATAACCACTTGAAACTTGGTTTGTTTGTTTGTTTGTTTGTTTGTTTGTTTGTTTGTTTGTTTGTT
>NW_020664471.1:4167220-4170825 GCF_002925995.2 Terrapene triunguis | reverse complement strand
TGTTTGTTTGTTTGTTTGTTTGTTTGTTTGTTTGTTTGTTTGTTTGTAAACTCACTTGCTAGAGTATTTCCAGGACACACACAACGATCTTCCATGAACAACTTACAATCTTTGTTAGGCACTGTACAAATAAACATCTAGCATACTGGGGCTCTGAGCTATGACTAGGGCCTTTAGGTACTACTGGAATCCATTTAATTAATAATAAAAGCGATTATTGTGAACACACTGAAAGCAATTTTTTTTAATTAATACTTTCACAGAGAAACTTTTCAATAATCCCTAGCTCTGCTCTTAATGATACCCTCTAAGCAGAGGAAGGAAAGAAGTAAACTATGGAAACTGAATAGCGTAATACAGATCTCAGGCTTCAAAGAACTATTCAGGATGTGTTATAAATTATTGCACTTGTCCAAATCTGAGTAATTATGGTGAAAACTACAAAATATTTGTGATCAGTTATTAGTGTCCAGAAGTAACAAGCAGGCTGCATTGCCATGTTCTGGTGCAATTAAGTTGTTAGTTGCAAATGACACATAATATAGTCTAGCACTATGTGAGCAACATGAAAACCAGGTTAGAGTTGAGAGGAAGTTCAAGTTGTATTGCAAGATGACCAATCAGGCAGCTGTCTAGCTATTGCCCTCGCTGAATCCCTGGAAACAAATGGCTTGAGCTATGGTGTAGTAGTACTTGTAAGTTGTTCAAAAGAAAATACTGAATCCTTGACAGCTAGAATGATAGAAGATTAACAAGCTTGGAATACAGGTGGAACAAAAAACTAAGAAGGAATTTAAAAAAAATCAAGTTTGAGTGGCTGAATATCAGAATGGACATCTTGAATAACCTTTATGTTGGGTGTCAAGATTCTACTGTAGTCAGTGCCCTGTAAATACTACACACTAACTGGTTAGTAAACCTTAAAATAATAAGAGGCCAGTTCTGAAACACAATGCAAAAACTTTATAGGTAATGGACCCAGGATCCATAATTCCCAGGGATCCATAATTCCCCAATCTGTAAAATGGGAATAATACTTGTACTGAAAGCTCTGCAGGGAAGGGACTGTGACTTATTATGTGGATTTTTACTGTACCAAATAGGGCTACATAAACTCATCCCCACTAAACTTACGCAGGCTGCTGGTTGCAATAATGTCCAGTCAGTGGCTTTTAAAATCATAATAATGGAGACCTCCTTGGGACTTTGAGCGGGACCACAAGCCTGTAAAATAATCCTTAGAAAGCTTTTTGACCTAACCAAAGATTCTGTTGTTCTCACTTCTGCTTCAGAGCTTCTCTCTGCCATGAGTGGACACTTCCAAATGAAACCATCAGAAGCTGCATGTCAGCATCTGAGAGCTGAAGACGGGAGTCAGGAAGTAAGGACTTCCTGAACTGAGCCACTATTCTAAACCCTGCAGCACAATCATTGCACTTTAACAGTCAGTCCATAATGTTCATGGTAATAGTGATAATCAGGTGAACAACCTGGCTGAAATCTATTTAGGCAGAAGCGTTGCCTGAGTGAGAAATGCTATGCCATGTCCCTACAGGAAGACAGTTTTAATATATTGTAGCTTGCCAGTCCCATAAATAATGACAGGTCAATAGATTTTATTAACATTGAATAGCTTTGAGTCCAACCTGGACAGAACAGGTATTGAGGGGATCAGATAACACACATCTTGCTTAAGTTCTTCTGTATGGCATCCATTTTAAGTCACTGTCACTCCTGGTGCCTAGCCTCAGAGTTCCCCCTAGGAGCCTGATTCTCTCTCACTTCCACAGGATTTACACAGGTGTCTTCAGTGGAGCTAAAACAGTGTGAATCAGGGGTGAATGAGAACAAAATCAGCTCCTGAGGGATTAACATTTCAGTATATCTCTCCCACTATCTCTATGTTCTCTGCAAACTTAGTAGCATTTCCTGTGTAATGTGTAGTATTAGCCTGTTTCTTGTGGGGAATGGGCTGCCAAATTTAGTGTAATATTGCAAGGATTGTTTCTGTCTGCAGCAAGGACTGAGTCACCCTTTCCTGTATTTTTTTCTGTGGCATATTCTATTTTGATCTATTTTTGTGCTCACTGATATTATCAAAAGGAATGTGCCATTGTAGTTAACCCGATGTGAGGGTTACCCAGCTCTCTACAGAGAAATAGTCAGCCTGCTTTCCCACCCTTAGGGAAATACTGTGTTGCCTAAATAAAGGCTGCTTAATGTTAGAAATCTAAAGCAGTGACTATTTCACAGAAGGATAAAAGAGATGCTGAGGTCCCAAATGTGAGACACGATGTGTGACAGACCCAAAAGATGGTGACCAAAAATTATTTATGCATGAAACTTAAAATTCTGTGGGATTTATTTTTGCCAATACCTCTTTCTATAATCTCAATTTCATGATTCTTTCTCTCGTGTAAGTAACTTTTGGCAATAAAAGTGAGAGGACATCAGATTTGTGTGGAATGCAAGTAGCTTGGGGTTTAAAATGAGTGATTGTCTTTCCACGTGAAGGATGTTTGAGAAACATGGAGATGCTGTCGTGAAATTGTAGGTGGTGTAGTGGTGAGAGTTGGCTGATTCAGAGCTGCAGGGACTATGCAGCTACAAAGAAGCCCAAATGATTACATTCAGTTTGGTGACATTGTACTATAAAAGGATGCCATTTAATATGCTGATGTATTGATGGTTGGAAGCTGCTGTCTTCTGTTCTCTGCTGCAAAGCTGTCCAGCTGGTTTTGTTTGAACTGTGGCTGCTGAAGGAAAAATCGTGCCTTAAATTTTGATTCAGCTCTTTTGCTTGAAGCATTTTCTAGAGGAAAATAATTTTAAATGGGGAAACTGCTCCTACCTCATACAATTGATTATATAACAAGAAAATATAAATTTAGGGGGAGGTTTTTCAAAGGCTCAAACGAGTTAGACATTCAACTTCTACCAATTTTTTTTCCCCCACTAGCAGTTGTGGTCAGATTGGTAAAAGTATATAGATGCCTAAAGATGCAGATAAACACCTACTGGGGTTTTTTGGCACCTTCTTTTAACGATCCTAACTACTGTCTGTGCCTTTTGAAAGTTTTTTTCCCTGTAAACTTATTTTGTAGACTCTGTGCATTTCCCCTCCACTGTCCCCAGAAAACCCCAAACAACAATAAAAAACAGACCCTAGACTCTTTGTTTTACTCTCTACTTGGCGATTCTGCTTCAGCTTTCCAATAGTAGGACTACTATATAATCAGAGCTGGTACATTGAGGCACAAATTTCTAAATCTTGCAATCTGATCCAAGTGGTCTGTCTTCAATGCTCTGGCAGGGGTGCTCTCCCATAAATCACACTGCAGGGGTCTTAATAAGTAAATCCAAACTTAACCCATATAAAGGGTTTCATGTTTCATTAATGCTCATATGTGGGGTCTTGTTGACCAGTCAGTCACCAATCTTTTGGCCTATATAGGGCATCTTTTAATGTTTTTAATTTATATAATTAGTTTTTATACTGATTATGGCTTTTCTTTGCATTAAATGTCCATAGAATTCTATTCAAAATAGATTTAAAACTGTGTGTGTGTGTGTGTGTGTGTGTGTGTGTGTGTGTGTGTGTGTGT
>NW_020664471.1:4133138-4167210 GCF_002925995.2 Terrapene triunguis | reverse complement strand
TGTGTGTGTGTGTGTGTGTGTGTGTGTGTGTGTGTGTGTGTGTGTGTGTGAGAGGAAAAAAAACATTGGTGTTCTGTTCACACACATTTTTACAGGTAAGATTCATATAGAAAAAACAGCCTACAAACTGTCATCTGTTAATATTAAGTCAGATTGATTTTTTTAATATAAGTATAAATCAATAAAAAGGACTAGTTAGCTCTTAAAGACCAAATGGGCTACAAATAAAACTTGACAGTCAAGAAAATATGAGAACTATATAAAATGAAGTTACTCACAAAGAACAAAATTAAAGCTAACTTTCTTCTGTTTTTAGAATAAATTTGTTTGGTTAACTGTGTGTACTGTTCCCCTATAAGTAGGGTAAAGGACAGTGTTTGCAGCTGGAATAAGTAAGTTTCCATGATTGATTACACTGTGTCCCCCTTACAGCACACTGAGATTTTTGATTATGTTGTCTTTCCCCTGCCCAGCATCATATCTCTGTCAAGCTAAGAAATATGCAGCACACTGAAACACAGGTTGTGAAAAAGACCACACTGAAGCAAACTGCTTCCTTTGAGGTATATACTTGCCACAAACCCATCAAAAGTTTGGAAGTAGAGCGGTCTCCTTTCAAGTCTTTTTGAATGAAAAATGTTGTTGTCGATGGGGAATTTTAAAACAAATTTTCATTTTGAAATGACATGCCTAAATATATCTTTATCCCAAAATGTAGAAATAAAATGAAACCTGCAAGTTTCGACTTAATGTCAATTTTTGCGTGTTAGGAAACAAAAATCAATTTGCTGTGTTTTGGGGATTGGATTTCTATTACTGTATCTCTTCCCCTGCGTTTTTTGTTTTTGTTCGTGGTGTGTAGTTTTTTTTTTTTTTTTTTTTTTTTTTTTAACTCCTTCCTGCTTTTTCCACTCCAAACTGGAGAATAATCAAACCATGAAAAATGGGATTTTCCACACTTTGTGCTGTCTTATACTTTTCCAGTGGGGGAAAAAGGAAGGAATGCTTTTTTTAAAAAAAAAAAAAAAAAAAAAAGTGAAAGAATGTGCAGGTGATGCAGCTAGATCTCTTTCAAAGTCATTATGGATTCTAGAGTATGAAGACTAAGGTAACAAAGTTTTGTTACTATAATGAAGTGCTGTTCTTTCTTTCCACATGAAGCCTAAGGACATATCTGGACTCATTCTGTCCATGTTGCTGCCAATATTAATGCTGAGGAAGCATTAATGATGTCCGATGGAGGCAGTGTGCAGCAGTTGTATATTCTGAGCTATCTGTAAAATAGGGATAATGATATTTACCCTCCTTTGTAAAGCCCTTTATCTATGGATGAGAGTTAAGTACAGCTACATCATAAATTGACTTTTGTGCCAGTAAGAAGATGTGATGAGATGAGGCTATTGAAAGTGGCCACAGCAAACACTATGTGCGCAATGACAGATTGATCAGTTAGTGTTTAATTCAGTAGGAATTGGGAAGCCAAGGCCTGGTCTACACTAACCCCCCCACTTCGGACTAAGGTACGCAAATTCAGCTACGTTAATAACGTAGCTGAATTCGAAGTACCTTAGTCCGAATTTACCGCGGTCCAGACGCGGCAGGAAGGCTCCCCCGTCGATGCTGCGTACTCCGCTCGCCGAGCTGGAGTACCAGCGTCGACGGCGAGCACTTCCGGGATCGATCCGGGGCACTTCCGGGATCGATTTATCGCGTCTTAACCAGACGCGATAAATCGAACTCAGAAAACCGATTGCTTACATCCGGACCCAGATGTAAGTGAAGACGTACCCCAAGAGTGGCTCTGTCTGTAGTTTTTCTACCTCACTTACATACTATCCAGGTGTTTAATGCTGCCAGTGGCATTGCTATCGCTTACTGTAGTCTGTCTGACTACAGGCAGTGCACTTCAGTTCCCTCCAAATGAGGGTAAAAAACAAAGGCCCAGGTTAAACATCTGGTACATCAGAGATGAGGTAGAAAAACATATTCTTTCATAAACCTAGAGGCTAAGGAACCATCTTCCTAACGTTTTAGAGACCAAATGAACACCAAGGCATTGCCTCATGTCTTCCTCTTTTAATCCGTGTTCCTGCCTCTTCTCTTTATATTACAGTTCCCTTTGTAACAGTGACCATGCTGTTTCTACCCTGGCACATACTAATCACCAGTCAGCGGTGGGTATCTCTCTGATAAGTAATTTGGGGCCTCAATGTACAACTCCATCTCCAGCCCCCTCTGACTTGTATGTACATTCTTTATTTGTTAAGAAATATACCCTGTGTAGTTTGTAATGAACTAGCGAGTGCATATTTGCAGGCAGGAAGGTCTAGGTAGGCATGGCTTTGTTACAATATTCTGTTTAGGCTGAATTAGGGAGCAATTGGTGATGAGAGCACCTGGAATGGACTGTGTGGTGCTTTGTTCTGAGACGACTGAATTCTGACTCCTGTTTAAGGGAAGAGTTTGGCTGAGATGCAAGAAAGGAGTGTAAGGAAGGAATGTTCTCATTGACTATTCCCGTAGATAAACACTCAGCTTTAATTTTTGTGGGTAATGAGTGGGTTGGGAAGAACCAGAAGCTGGTGATCTTCCTACTCTCTAAAATAAGAGGGCTGTTCCCAAACCATTTTTACTGGCATACTAGTACTGATATTTCAGGCTTTTGTGATGGGTCCTTCAGTACCTCTCTGCTCTAATGATGAGCCTCTCTTCTAGGCCTTTATAGACTACTGCTACTTCCCTCCTGTTACCTTTGCAGGCTCTAACGCACAGGGGAGTCTATTTTGAGGCTATAGCAGACCAAAGCTGCTTTGCGGGTTAGAGGCAGCGCAGAAGCGGATTTACCCTGAAACAAACCGTGTGGTGGCACGGGGCCACCAACAACAGGGAGCCCCCAAAATTCAGGACAAATATCTGACAACCCGCACCTGAGTCCCGGCCAGTAGCACAGCAGGGCTGCTTGCATGCTGTGGCCGGTGGCCTCATGCCACTCCCCGAAGCGGCTGGCTGCTGGCACATCTCTGCATGCCCCTGGCGGGGGGGGGAAGACCGCTCCATGTGCTGCCTCCACCCTCAGCAGTGCACGGAGACATGCTGCCCCCCTCTCCCCAAGGGGCATGCAGAGACGTGCCAGCAGCAGGGCTAAGGTGGCTCTCTGCCCACTCTGCCTCCCTCCCTCCGTGCCACTTTACTGCCAGAAGCGGCCAACATGTCCCTGCAGCCCCTGGGGGTGTGTGTCTCCGCACGCTGCCCCCACCCCAAGCGCTGACTTGGCAGCTCCCATTGGCTGGGAATTGCGGCCAATGGGAGCTGTGGGGGCGGTGCCTGCAGGCAGCGGTGCACAGAGACCCCCTGACTCTCCTTCCCGCCCCCCGGCTTAGAAGCTGCTGCTGGAGAGAGGGTGTGCTGGTAGCTTTGGGAGCTGCGCCACCTGAGGTAAGTGCCCTGCCCCCCTCCTGAACCCCAAACCCCTGCCCCAATCAAGGTACCTCACTTTATTTTCATTTACTTCCCATTACTTATAATATAGGTGGAGGACGAATTAAAAAAGAATGAAAAACGGGGGTGGGGGAGATGAGAGAAGTTTCTTTTTCTTGGCTGGGTTGCGATGGGGGCCCCCCACAAAAATGAAGCCATGCACAGGGCCCCACTAACTCTAAATCCACCACTGAGGCAATGGTACTAGCTGGTGCAGTCCAGGTCTGAGTTTGGCTAAATTACTCAAAAATGGTGGGAACCACACAGTGCTGCTGTGTCCTTTGACCTTCTAAGGCAGTGGTTCTCAAACTCTTTTTTTTTTTTTTTTTTTGCGGACCACTTGAAAATTGCTGAGGGTCTTGGCGGACCACTTAATGATCTTTCCAAATGTTGTTTGTACCATTAACTAACTATTGTAAAGTGCTTTGGATAAAAGTGCTATATTTTTTTTGTTCTACAAATAAACGCACACAACTCAGATTTTCATATCAGTAGTTTTACCTTTCTAACGTAATGGATGTGCCCTCTCTCCCCCGCTGAGGCAGCCCCCGAGCTGAGGCTGGGAAGGAGGGGGGTCTCTCCCCTGGAGCTGGGGAAAGTCACTTCTTTCTCTGGCTGCCACAGCCCTGCACATCCCAAATTCCCCCCACTGCCCCTCCCACCTACCCCCTATTCCCCCTCAAGGCCACAACTTCACCTTACATGTCTTTTCCAGGGTCCAGGCACTAGGTAAAATCATGGCTCCAATAAAGTCATAGGATGTCTTATTATTTGCTTCAGTGGGCCCAGGATTTAACCCATTATCATATTAATATGATGATGTATCTGCAAAAATATGGGTTGCAGATCTACTGAAGATGAAATTATGACACAATTACTGCACTGTATGCTATTACTATGTAACATTAGCATGTTTTCTCTGGCATTAAATTGATAAGTGGTGTGAACTGAGGAGTTCCTATCACCTGCTACAAGGTTACAAATACTGCTGGATAATGACTTTACAAGCTGGTGATAAATACTCCATTGTCAATCTGCTTCCTGGCGAGCTAATTCCTACTGTTGACAATAAAATTCATATTTGGGAAGCATTGGGTCAAAATATCTCTTGATCTACATCTAGTCTGATTCTATTGGAGTCAATAGGTTTCCATGGAGTGTAAGGCTTTGTCTCACTAGCACTTTTGTCGGTAAAACTTTTTTCGATCAGGGATGTGAAAAAACACCCCCACCCTTACCCACATAAATTTCACCCATAAAAGCACTGGTGTGGACAGTGCTATGTCGACAGCTACCACCACTTGGGGGGGCAGGGGGGCTTAATTATGCCAGCGGGAGAGCTCTCTCTCCTGCTGGCACAGAGCAGCTACATGGGAGACCTTACAGTGGTGCAGCTTCAGCAGTACAGCTGTGCTGCTGTAAGGTCTGTAGTGTAGACATAGCCTAAGTCAGGGCAGAATATTGCCCATAAGCCTTGTCTACATTAGGAAAGTTACCCAAATGGTGCAGCTGAACCAGTACTATGCACATTATAACTACAAACTATAGATGAGGACAAACTGCATCAAAAAGACTGGTTAAAACATGCTCAAGTGGATTTTTACAGTTGCATGGTGCAATCCAGCCCTTGGTAAATCTGTCATCCTACCTGGACTTTTTACTAGCTTGCATTTCTTCCATGGACTTGTTTGAGCACTGACTAAAGATGAATGAAGACTGAAAGGATTTTATTATGTATGTATCTCTAAATTTAAAAATAGTGATTCTGCTAGTTTAACGGCTAGGCTGAAGTAGGAAAATGTTTCATTTAGTGTATCTAACACTTGCTGCTCTATTCTGTGCAAAGTACATTCTCTTTGAATACAATCTAACTGACAATATAAGAAACGGGTGCCTAAAGTTAGACTCCAAAATATGCATTTAGGTACCTAAATAAATGGCCAGAATTTTCAAAACTCTGAGCACACAACTCCTCCAACTGAAGGCACCCAAAGCTTTTGGAATTCTCAGTATTTCTGAAAATGAGGCTACATATTTAGGAGGCACTCAGTTCCTGACATCTTGGCTTACAGAGAGAGGGTGCACATAGTCTATTGGCAATTCGGGGAAACCAAAAGTTTCAAGTGTCCACTGATTTTGAGTGCTTGATCTGAGACACCTAGGGCCTGATTTTAGAGGTGCTAAAGACCTATAGCTGCTGTTAATTTCAGTTGTTGGAGGTATGGATGCTCAGAAATCCTGAAAAACTGTTGCTAGGTGTCTCAAGTTTCATAAAAATGAAGCACCCAGGCTTAGTAGATTTGAAAACGTTAGCCGTAGTGTCCCCTTTTTCCTATAAATAACCAGAACTGCCTCTTTTTTTTTTTCCATTATACTTAAATCCATATATTTGTGTTAAACTTTCTCCATAGGTTTGTTTCTATTCCAAAAATGGAATTTAGCCTACTCTTTTGTCCTTTAAAAATCGTTCATGGTTTAAATTCCAGGCATTTTCAGCAGTTGGTGAATAGTTCTGATAAATTCATGGGAAGAGTTGATGGTTCATTGTTCCAGACAAGCTGACTCTCTCATGAGACCAGGTAATTAAAACACTCTAGAAATTTCCAAAGAGGCGAACCAGATTGGGTGTCTCCTACAGAGGGAGGAGAGCTGATCAAGGGAGTTTATACTCTGACTGGCCCTGCAGGGAAAGGGGAGCAGGGAGTTCTAGGAAGCTGCCAAAAAAGCTGAGGAACCACTGAAGAGAGGCCCTTCAGCAGCAGCCTGGTGAGAGGCTGCCTAAGAAGCAGGACCTCCAGGAGAAGACGATCATAGGACCTGTGTCTGTCTGTGAAATAGCCCGCAGGAGGGCTATGATAGGATCAGGAAGCAGGTCAGGGAAGCAGAAGGAGCTCAGGAGAGAGTGATTCCAACCATTTCATGCAGGGATTCTGACCTGGAACTCAGAGCAGTGGGTGGGCAGGCCTGGGTTCCCCTCCCATCCTCAGGAAAGGGAAATAGGAAAGTCTCCTGAGGAAGAGGGGGCAAGGACTACTGGAGACCAGGGCGGGACTGCAGCTGACAGCTCAGTACAGGGTCATGGGACTTTTGGCCTGTATGACTCTTTATTACCCTTGAAGGGGTGAGATTATGAACAACCAGGCTGGAGGGAGAGATCCACTGTTGCAGCACCAAACAGCTGTCTGCCTCAGTTTCCCACGCCACAGTCTGGAATGCCATGCTCTGCTGTGAGCACAGGCACTCGCTGGTGAGTTGACTTAGTTATATTTTCAGATGCTTGTGTGTTGTTAACATATTTCTAAGCAATTGTATTTGTTTGTATAAGGCCACAATCCTGCAAAAAAAGTGCTTAATTTACTACCTTAAGTAGCCCCTTTAATTTTACTGTGAACATTCCCATTGAAATTAAACATTCATGCAAGTGTTTGCAGGACTGAGGCCTTAATCATTAAGTATTGTACTTCAGTGTAATTTGGTTTGAGTGATAGGTTGGCAAATAATTCATATCAAACACTTCAATTCACTTTACCACTTCTGTTTGTGGCATGTTAGAGATCACAATTATCTCAAGTTCCATTGTTCAAAATTTTCAGTTTTTTAAAAAAGCTCTCTATAGCTTGCTATTTGAAACTTGAGCTATATTGCTTAGTTGTGCTTGGTCCCCAAATCATAAGGCATTGTTTCTGTTTCCTTATTGAATGAATGAGCTAAACTCTAAGTAACTTTCCAGGGGATGCTCCTAAAATGAATTTTAAATTACACACACACAAGTTGAATTTTATGTATGATCTTAAAATCATGAGTAAAACCCACACTGGAAGGAACACAAAATGGGCAGAAAAAGTGTCATTTCCCCCCCAAATATGCATGGACATATTTTTCTACTGCTTAACCAGTTCTAGTTAGAACAATCAGAAAAAAGACAGATACTTCTGCCTCATTCTTTATTGTATGTACATAGGAAGCAAATCAGAGTAAAGCTGGCAGATTTTTCAGGGTATAAAAGAAATCTACAGTGATGTGCATTTATTCAGTAACATTTTTAAAACATACACTGACTCTTTAGGTATCTGGACATTAAATATTAAATCTTTGAAGTTCCCATTGCCGCTGTCCTGAACATAGCGAATTAATGGAGAGTAAAATAACTTTCAAAGCCAATGAGATCTTGTGAGCATTAACTACAAAGATGGTTGCTATCCTTGCTGTAGCCTGAGAGTTTGACATCCATCGGCCTTGACTGAACAGCAGTAATGAAGGAAATTAATAAAACTCTATTAAAACTTTTGTCAAGGGGGTATGACTTAAGCTGTGAATCCAGAAATTCATGTGTTTGAACAAGTTTTTCAACCCTCCACAAGCTGTACAAAGTTATGATTTACACATACCTTACAACAGTCAAATACTTTTGTTCTTTAAAAGGCTTTATATTAGAAGCAGAAAATCTGTAGAGACAAGCTGGTAACACTTCTCTACAGCCAAAATGCTTCTGAAATAAATGTAGTCAAACCTTTACTAATTCTGGGTCACTGAGAACGAAAATGATGTTTAAAATTGTTGATTGGCTCTAGTTTTCAAGATATGCTATTGGGTCAGTATATACGACCCTTGACTTGGGAATGGCGGAGGATAAGTGAGTTATAAAGGGAAGGGATCTCAATTTAAACCAGAAATGACTAAAATACATCTTTGACTGGATCTATGAATAAATCTATGACTGGGTTTGGACAGTACTTGCTTTTTAGGCAAAAAACAGTGAATGATGCAATCTGAAGCTGGTATTGCGTCATACATGATATGAATTGCATCATGTTATTCCTAGAAGTCATGCATGATGCAATCATAATGAAGCTTACATCACTCTGCTGAACAAATTGCCCTATATCAGCTCTAGAAATCATACAGTGTCGTGCTCTCATTTGTCAGTGGTTGGCTAAACAGAAATGTGTCCCTTTGCAAAATCAAAGTGAGGAGAGATGCCTCGTACTTGTGTGAACAGTGCAGATAACTTCTGCTATGTTTGTGGTGAAGTGACTTTTGCATCACAAAAGCGCAATATAACCACTATGGTTAAGAAAGCCTATCACCTTTATTTTGGCTGCAAAATTGGAGATCAGGACAAGAGGTGGGCCCCACACATATGCTGCAACACTTGTGCAACAAATCTTCGCCAGTGGTTGAACAGGAAAAGGAAATCTATGCCTTTTGCAGTGCCAATGATTTGGAGAGAGCCAACAGATCATACCAGCAATTGTTACTTCTGCATGGTGCCTCCAGTTGGGAAAGGTGTGTCAAAGAAGAAAAAGTGGACTGTGCATTATCCAAACATTCCATCAGCTATACGCCCAGTACCCCACGGAGAAGGACTGCCGGTTCCTGATGCACCAGAATCATTCTCACTTGAGTCAGACGAGGAAGAGGATGAAACTTCTGGTCCTGAGCCATCAATGTCACAGGACCCACATTTTCTCCCATCCTCCTCCTCTGAACCACACCTCATAACACAAGGTGAACTGAATGACCTTGTCAGGGATTTGGAACTACCCAAGAGTAAGGCAGAGCTGTTGGGCTCCAGACTACAGCAGTGGAATCTCCTGGCAGGTGATGTTAGGGTTTCCATGTTCCGTGACCGTCAAAAGGATCTTGTCCCATTCTTCTTCATGGAAGGTGATCTTGTAGCCTGCAACAGCATCGATGGTGTGATGGCAGCCCTCAACATCGTTCACGATCCAGTTGGGTGGAAACTGTTCATTGATTCATCGAAGACGAGTCTTAAAGCTGTTTTACTGCATAATGGCAATGTTTTGCCATCAATTCCAGTTGGTCATGCAGTCCATATGAAGGAAACCTATGACAACATGAAACAACTTTTGAGGTGCATAAACTATGACTAACATCAGTGGCAGCTTTGTGGCGATTTGAAGGTTGTTGCTCTCTTGCTTGGTCTGCAGACTGGATACACAAAGTACTGCTGTTTTCTCTGCGAATGGGATAGTCGTGCAAGAGATTCCCACTACATCAAGAAAGATTGGCCACTCCGACAGTCATTGGAGCCTGGGAGGAAAAGTGTTCAGCATCCACCACTTGTTGAATCAAGGAAGATTTTGTTACCACCCTTACACATCAAGCTGGGTCTGATGAAGAACTTTGTCAAGGCCATTGACAAAACACAAGCAGCTTTCAAGTACCTCTGTGGAAAATTTCCAAGGTTAAGTGAAGCTAAGATAAAGGAAGGTGTCTTTGCTGGTCCTCAAAATGGTGAACTTCTTCTAGATGATGCATTTGACCATGCACTGCACGGCAAGGAAAAGACAGCATGGAAAGCCTTCCAGTTAGTGGCAATAAGTTTTCTCGGAAACAACAAGGTAGACAACTACAGGTTGTTGGTGGAAAACCTCCTCAAGGCATTCTAAAGATATATTTTTTGCACTCTCATCTAGATTTTTTTTTTCCACCGAACTGCGGAGCAGTGAGCAATGAGCACGGCGAGTGATTTCACCAGGACATTGCAACAATGGAGAAATGCTATCAGGGCAAATGGAGCCCATCAATGCTTGCAGACTATTGCTGGACAGTGACAAGAGATGCTCCATTTAATGAATACAAGAGACAAGCCAAGAAGCACCGAGTAGACACTGAATAGGACTAAACTATGTACAGAATAGTTTTTTGCCTTTTTGTTTCATAATAAATTTTATTTATATAACCCTTTTGCTGATTTTTAAAGAGTTACATAAACAGGACAGGTGAAATATCATGGAAAGCAACCATAAACACATGAAAAGACCTAGGTTTACAATTTATGATTAAAACTCTACTATCTACACAATATACATAGACATAAAATGTAAAAACTTAAATATCTTAAACAGTAGCCAATCAGTTGTTTTAATTGTCATATTTGAATTCAGCACATCAAAATACATAATAAATAGCACATTTTATCTCTGAAGCAGACGACTTCTCAAAAATTGTAGACCAGTGTAATTAGTTTGATTAGTACCCCCCACAATATCAATGCAGTTTTCTGCCTAATACTGACCTTTGAACTCAACACCCTGTTCCATTTTCACTGGGTAAAAAACACATCTCTTCCTATAAAGATTTGTCTGAAAGAAATGAAAGTACTATTTTTTTTTCCTTGTCAGAGCCTTGAATGATTCAAACTCCAGACATTTAAGAAAATGTTTAAATGCCTTTGAAATGAGTCATAATGTAACTTTGGATCTGTCTGTTGGCATTACAAAGTATCCATTGTAGAGAGAGGATTTCCTGATCTTGAAAATGCTACTGAACCGTTTATTTATGACAAGCAAATTTTCTGCATAATCACTGCCATCAAAAATATATGTATTTTAGCTTTGCTCTAGAGAAACCGCCTCTAAGCTTGTGAAGTATTCTCGGGAGAATTTTTTCTGTATTCCATCTACTATAATCTCCCATTGTCAGTCATCTTGGTAAAGAGAAATGAGCAACAAAAATGCCTGCTGCAGTGTCTATTCAAAGCTGATTTCAGTGGGAACCATTTGCTTGGAGGAGCATTATTCTTACCTGTTAGCTTTGCAATATGAAATCAGAAATTCATTCTCCTCCAGTAAGGCTTATTTATATATTGAACTGTGGATTTTTATCTTTCTGGCGGAATGCATTGCCTAGAGAATGAAGGAATGAAATTTGGAAGTATTTCCAGACAATAAACCACATTAAACTTAGGTTGAGAATACATTGGGGTTAGAGGGAAGAATAAATGGGATTACAGGAGCATTGTTGGCATTAAAAAACAAAAAAAGGCCAGAAAATTCAAAGTTAAAGTAATATTTCTATTGATTATCTGAGCTTCCAAGAAAGCTCAAAGGTCATCATAGCTTGATGCACCCATCTGGCATTCCCGTTTTTACATTTAACAAGTTTTAAATTTGATTATGAAGTTCAGAAATTTGATCTATGTAAAACATTAGAATTTGGATGACTCCAATAAACTTAATTTAACTTTTCTCACTTTTGTCCAGTTTCAAGTTAGGATCTTTTTTGGGGGGGGGGGGCGGAGAGGAGTGTAGTATTAACTAATGATGGAGAACACTTTAAAACATTATTTTTAAGAAGGGTGTTTGTTTACAGCTTGTCTGGTTTTCAGTTTCGATGGGAAAAACTTCTCTTGTGACAATTGGTTTATTATATGATGTGTTCTCCACAAGAAAAATGGCTAGCTACTCTTTTTCAAAAGGAAAACTTTAGTTTTCCCAATCATTTAGCATTCTACCTAAAGTTCATTAGAACAATGAGCCTGTTCTTACATTACTACCTAAACCAGTGGTCCCCAACCTTTTTCGTCTGGCGGGAGCCAGACGACGAGCCACAGAGGACCGTGGTGGACGAGCATCCGCTGAAATGCCGCTGACAACCAGCAGCATCCAGAGGCGTTGCCGCCGAAATTTGGCAGCATTTCAGCGGATGCTTGTCCGCCGGCCAGTACGCGGGTGCACTTAAATGCCCCAGCGGGAGCATGGCACCCGCGGGCACCGCGTTGGGGACCCCTGACCTAAACATTAGAATGCATAGAAATAGAGCTTACCTATTATGATAAGATGAACCCTAAGGTATGGCAAAATTTACAATACTTTTTGGACATTTAGACACTAAAAGCATAGGGGTTAATAATAAACTTTGTCTGACTTTTAATGTTGTAGGAAAATTCTGACTCCACCACAAATTGCATGTACCAACTCTGGGGATGCTTGTGCATTTTAGGGCGAGAGCCAAAAAATTGGCTTATAATGGAAACTGAATTTCTATTCCATTCCCACATGCCAATAGAATCTTCCCTCATCTCCATAAATCCAGCCAAGCTAGTGGAATAGTATAGTGTGTGTTGAACCAAAATCTTTTTGAATATTGGCCTTTTTGAGGTTCACAAATCACTTGCTAGCCAGTAACACTGACTGCAAACATTTAGTATAGCTAAACATTTGTTGACTAGTTTGGACTAACATTCAAATTATGGGTGGTGGACAAACTATTCACATTGACTTTTCCACATTAAGCCTTTATTCATGCCAGGGCTGGGGCATGGGAAGCCTGGCCTGGGGGTTAGCTTTGGGTATTGGTTCAGGGTCTGGGGCCCAGGGGCCAATTACCAAGAACACCAGGAGGTCAGAACCGAGACAAACCGGTGGGCAGGTATCAAGAGTCAATGACTAGGAATCGGGCTGAGCCAGGGTACCAGGAGGTTAGGCTCTTGTGACAGAACCGGAGGCTGGGAACCAAAACGCAGTTACCGATGTTCAGGTCACATCCGGATACCAGGAGGTTAGGATCAGAAGGCAGGAACAGGTAAAAACCAGGCAAGTGGGCCATGGTAGGGTTGAGCCTACTTGTATGGATAACTTCCTGTTTCCTCCACTGGCATAAATTGGGGCTGCAGTCCAGTCAGGAGCTGTAGAGCTCTCCCAATCAGAGCACAGGGTGGTGCTTGTGCCCCAGTTCTGTTTCTTAAATCCTGGTCCCAGCTGCCCTCTTTGAGCTACTGGGTGGTGTTGGAATGTGATGACTCCCAGAACCCCCCTGGGCCTGACAACTCATGGCTTGAGGTTGGTCACACGTTTTGTGAACATTTCATGTATGCAACACTTTGTTGTCTGTCATGGAGTCTACACAGAGTTCAGACTACTTAGAGAATATATTCATGAATAATCTGCACTTTTTTTTCTCATTATAGGCCTGTTCCAAAGCTCAGTGGAGTCTTTCCATTGATGTGAGTGGCACTGGAATCAGCTGTAGCATACACCAGTCAGTGACAATTCAGAGTTATGCATAACTCTGATCATACTTACTTTTTTTTTTTTTTTTTCATGAAATTTAAAAAGGAACTTTAATGAAAATTGAAGAATTTTAATGAAGGCACAACATTTTTTTTTTTTTTTTTTCCTCAAATGCAAGAAGAGGAAAAAAAGTTAAAATGGTTGGAGAGGAAGGGAAGAAATGTGACTTCAGAAGAAATCTCAACTTTTTACATGTTTATTCCTGGCAACAATTTGTTCATCACATTCATCTGTGAAAACAGTTAATCTATAAAGATCACCTTTCTTTCCTGTGTTAAAGAAATTTTTTTTCAAGTCAAAGCTGCAACATGTTTTGCTTTTCTTTTAAACCAGTGAAAACATGACAACAGTAATTCAAATCCCCCCCCCCCCCAAATAATTCTAGTTATGCATCCCTTTAAAGGTGTGTGGGGAGCTAGAGCAACTTTTGCTAAAATTTTCATCCAAGCGCTTTCATCCCAAGAAGAAACTTTTGAACTTAATAAGTTTAATGTTCTAAATTTACATCAGCCATGTTATGGGCCATATACTACTACCGTAATCTTTACTCAAAAATTCTGAGAATACTGGGAATTCTGGGTATAGAATAGGCTTGTCTTCATTAAAATAAATGACAGAGTTTGAACACAACGTGAAGCAGTTATGTTCAATGTTTATCATGACATTGCAGTCAGTATTGATGTGGACAAGTCATGTTCAAAAATCTCAGCTGGTATTGAGTAAACCTTGGTATTAATAGTGTTTACTGATGTGGATCAGTTTATTTAGCTACACAGACTGCAGAGTTCTGGTCACATTTAATACAACTTCTCAAGGTCGTGTTCTAACTTGGTATGATTGTCTAATAAGGACAAGCCCAATAAGGCGAGGTACCCAATAGCCTATAAACTCTAAATTCTCACACAGCTTGTGTGTATTATGGTATGTCTGCAACATGGGAGAAAACAGCTGGTTCCAAATTCACAGATCAGGGAGAGGGCAACAACTAACTGCTACCTTTTAAAATACTTTTCATCTGCCCAATCATAACCAAATGTTTAGAACTTGGTTTAATTTTTTTTTCATTTACTGTATGAGAGGGAGAATCTGAACTCCAAGTTTCTCTTACACAAATCTTTGTCCCTTCTGTTATATTTTGTCCAAATAACATCTTCCACATTGGAATGGAAAAAGGGATTTGTGGTTTGGACTAGGAGAATCAGGACACTACCAAGGATCAGAAGTTGATGGTATATGAAAGAAGCAAGATGATAGAAACTTGGTATCGGCTAGCCTTCGAAAGTGGGACTGACCTGCATGTCCTCATCAATGACCGCTATCCTTTTTGGGCAAACCTGGGCCCAAAATGGGAGTATTTTCAATTGCACATTGAAATCAATGGGGTTTTTGGATTAGACTCAGTCACAACTGATTTTAGGAGGTTAAACTTACATTGCTGAACCTCTCCATATTGGGCTATATTGTTCCACTGAAAGATCTATGGCACGCGCTATTGGAATCAATGGAGAGTTCTTAAAAATTGATGATAAAATGTAGGACTGGAAGGGACCTGGATAGGTCATCTAGTCCAGTACCTTGTACTAATGCAAGATTAACTATTATCTAGACCATCCCTGACAGAAGTTTGTTTAACCTGTTCTTAAAAACCTCCCAATGATGGAGATTCTACAGCCTCCTTAGGTAACTTGTTCCAATGTTTCACTACCCTTAAATTTAGGAAGTTTTACCTAATGTGTAACTTAAATCTCCCTTGATATAATTTAAGCCCATTACTACTTATGCTGTCCTCGGTGGTTAAGGAGAACAATTTATCACCCTCCTCTTTATAACAATCTTTACACACTTGAAGGCTATCATCATGTCCCCCCTCAGTCTTCTCCAGACTAAACACACCCAATTTTTTTCAATCTTTCTTCATAGGTCATGTTTTCTAGAACTTTACTCATTTTTGTTGTTCTCCTCTGGACTTTCTCAAATTTATCTACATCTTTGCTAGAGAGTGGTGCCCAGATCTGGACACAATACTCCAGCCGAGGCTTTATCAGTGCTGAGTAGAGTGCAAGAATTACTTCTTGTCTTGCTTAGAACACTTCTGCTTATACACTCCAGAATGATGTGTGCTTTTTTCTTTTTTTTTTTTTTTTCCCCAACAGTGTTACACTGCTGACTCATATTTAGTTTGATCTGCAAAAACAGATCTAGTAGTTATAGTGGAACTCCTTTCCAGGCATTTTGTATTTGTGCAATTGATTATTTCTAAGTGTAGTACTATGAATTTGCATAATGATGGTACATTATAAGCCCCTGTATGTGTAGCTAAAATAGAGCAATACAACATTTTACACATAAATTCACAAGCTGCCCCCAAGAACTGACTTTTCATTCAGATCTCTGTATTAGCTGAATTAATCATACATTTTGGGGCAATCTTATGGTCCAGAAATAGCATTGATCCATAAATTAAATGTTCAGATTTGAAACAGTTACAATATTTAATCCTTTCAGGACATTGTGTATGAGAGGAAACAAAAGAACTCATTCTTTATAAACATGGGAGAGGAGGTTGCAGCATTTTATAGCATATAACTTTTATGTAACACACATGCCTTTCACTGAGAAACATTCCAAAGGTGGTGAAATTCAATAAGCCTTCCTAAAAGAAATAGATATTGGTCAAATATATTATTGAACTCATACAGTGCTTGTGAAAGTCAGAACAGTATTAGCTTTCGGATCAAATTTTATCTCCTGGTTATATTTATGTCGGCACAGCTGTTTAAACTCTGTTTTAGTCAATTGTTTATCCCTCACAGTATAAAAGACATAGGCACCAGATTTGTTCTCAATGAATATATAAAACCCTATTTCAGACACTTCCTCTGCACAAAGTTCTGCTTTATTTGTTTTTGATTTTTTTTCTTTACCTTTTGTCTTGTGACCGTTCCCATATTTGGTTGAACTTTTCCTTCCTAGAATTTTTTTTTGTATTTTGCCCATTGTTTTATTAAAATGTCCTCTCTTTGGTTACTGTACTTGTTTTGCAGTCTTTCCCTTGCTATTTGCATCTTATCACTTGCTGATCCTTGTTTTAGTGTTTGGGCAGGGAGTGGGCTATAGTTGTCTTGTTTAACCTTTTTGGGTTAAACTTTTGCTTTCTTAATTCTATTATACATAAGTGTGTGTTACCTGGGCTTGAGTAAATGAATGCTGCAAAGAACAATGACTGCTGTATAATTAGAGACAAGGTGGGAGAGGTAATATCTTTTATTGGACCAACTTCTATTAGTGAAAGAGAGAAGCTTTTGAGCTACAGAGATCTTTTTCAGGTCTCAGAAAGGTATTAATTTAGTTATTTGTAATATTGATCTTTATATCTCAAACTGCTTCTTCATTACTAGTTGCTTATTTTGGTAATGATAAAAATGTGGATAACTTGCATAATCAGATTGACTGACTTACAAAAGGAAGGGGAAGATAATGGATCAGTTGTATATACAAATTTCAAATAACTAACCACAACACTGGAAATACAATAATATTGTTTTAAATGGAAGAAGTATTAATGTGATCAAGGTAATTGACAGATGTAGACCAGTAGCCTTAATTCTTTCGGCATGCATTGCCCCTTGTATTTTAGATGGATTTATTTTATTGGTGGGTTCAGATTAACGGCTGTGTCGACAAACCTGACTTGATATCCTTAGTTCTTCCAGATTGCAATGAGTCTTCCTCATTAGATAGTAGTATTGTACTGATGAGTACAAACAGGCTCCTGAAATATATGGACAAACATCTTCCACCCTGCAAGAATACAATTCCTCTTCCACACCAGTCTTGTATTCATGAGTTCTTTATGCACTGGATTGACCATGACAAAGTCTTCCAGTTCAGATAAAATAGAAATGCTACTAATGAACATGCTGCTATGAATGATTGTATTTCCATATTAATTGTTATAAAATAATAGGCTTGTGATCCTTGGAGTTCCTCCTGTGAGGACATGAGTTCTGTATTGTATCCCTTAGGATTTGATTTATCATGACACACGCTTAGAGCTGCATATTATGCAAGCCATTCAAAAACATTTTTTATTTGGGAGGGAAAAATTAAATATAGCTCAATAAAGGTATGTGTCCTGAAGAAGCAATTGAGACATTTATGGAAAAGTCCTCTAGAATTTAATAGGGATGAAACCAATAGGATTCTATATAAATTGTGTCTAGAACATAATAATGTATGAGAGCCTATAGCAAGCATTATAGAACCATGCTATCAAGTGTGAAAGCAGAGAGAATTCTATGGGTTTGTTCAGAAAGCCTCACATTTTCTATTCAATTCCGTAAGAGGTGCAGACAATGCACCACTTGTTGTTTTGTTGCATTGCTTTTTGTGTTGAGCAGCAGTGCACATACTGGACTGACTCAGAGGCTAAGTTACCTTCATGAAAAATGTTTCCTTTTATTAAATTGTTATATAGATTATTGTAGCAAGAAGTGCTGCTTGATTTCGCTAAGCATCTATCTTTCCTTGCATAGTAAGATGTATATCAAACTGCCCAGGAAGGACTGTAGTGAATGAGAAAGGCACAGTAATTCTGAAAGTGTGAGATCCTTGCTTCCATGAAGAAGTCACACCAGAAAAGATTCTCTGATGGTGCAACTTTTATAAAGATTGAAGGGGAAGGTTCATGCCTTGTTCCTTTCATGTTATCTGCACAAACTGTGAGTGAGTGAAGGAGAAGCAGTAAGGTAGACACCTTGCTCAAATTTCACCTGCCCTCAAGGTTCTGTACCATATTGCCAAAGAAACAATATCTTATAGAGTTCAGTAGTGTGTGCTTTCTCTGATAGCTCTGCAGTCTGACCTGAACATGGTCTATCCAGATCAAGGATGTGATGCATCGGTGGGGAACGTGGGTTTGTGATACTTAATGAAGACTTGGGAGTTGCGATTCTTAGGAGAGAAGGAACCGGATTAGCTGTGTGAGCGCTGGATTTAGACTGAGCTTGCTTGGGGTATTGGAAGCATCCAGTTTACAGTGGTGGTTTTGAGGCCTAACAGATGTGTTAGCTGCTCCATACTAAATTATTAGTTAAGTGGTGTGATATATCAGTGCTTGTGGTATAGGGAAACTTGCCCAGTTACTGCATGCACTCTACCAGTTGAATGGCTAAATGGGGAGGCTTCATTTTCTAAAGGACCCTTCTCAAGCACAAGAAAAATTAATATTAAAATTAAACTCTCAAGAAAAATTAATATTAAAAGTCCAGGTGGCTTCTCTGATTGAACTGAGCTGAGGAGGACACTTTCTTGGACAGTTGTTCTCCAAATTGCATTGCATTGTTCGCCTCTTCTAGAAAATTGGCCCTGTATCCCTTGCACTTCATGGGCCAAATTCTGTTTTATGCCAAGTCTGAGAGAACGGGCTTCATGAATTGAGCTGATGTGCTATTCTGTGGAAAAGGAATCCTCCTCTTCCCAAGCCATGGAGAGTCCGTGCAGTATCTTTGAGTTGCTAGTGCAGTCCATGGACTTTTATAGTGGTTGCTGTTTGTTCACTTCCCCCTGAGTTTTGGCTAGTGGATCCATACAATTGTTAGTGCTTTGAGCATACCATGCCCCTCTCCACTTCAGTATCTGCAGCACGTAGTGGCTGCAGAGTCCCACTGTGTGGCCTCTTTGCTCTACGTGGCCTCCTCCCCACCCCCAGTTTAGAGTCCTGGTGGCTTTGCTGAGTTCCAGGGAATACATACAGAGAGAAGACTGGATTTGTGAAGGTGGGTGTATAATTTTGCTGAATAGTAGTTAGTGCTTGATCCAGAGCTCTTTGAAGTCCGGGACAGATTTCCATTGATCTCAATGGACTTGGATCCAGACCCTGCATTTTTTACTTTATGCCATAACATTGCAATATTTAACAGTAAACCTTAAACTAAAATAAGACCTGACTTTTCTGAGGGGAAAAGACTCTCAGATTTGAATGAGTAATTTATTTGAAACAATGCATGACCTTTTTAATGAAAAAAATCAACCAAACACTTCTATTTTTAGTTATACTGGAATATTTTGATAAGGTGCCATTTATGATAACAGTTCATAGCAAGATAAGCATGTCAAATATGGTTTGATGTCTGTTTCTCAAATGTTCCAAGCTGCTGTAAAATCAGCTTGGTGCACTGGACAATACCAGTCATGAGACCTGTGGGGTTTTTGGTTTTTGAAGCTCATGAAAATAAATTACTGTAGATACAAAGCCTTTTTTATAAAATGCTAAGGACTGCTGCGCATAACAAAATGTTTGTAATTGGAGAGGTGTCTGTCCAGGTTTTTAGCAGTTCAATGTACCAATTCATCCAACATATATAGTAGCAGTGGTTAATTACCAGTTCTACACTGACTTCTGGCACGTACAAATACAGCTTGCTTAACTTTCCTGTTGTATACTGGAAGCAACTCTGTTCTCAAATATATAGTCAGCTACTGCCCTCAAATTCTGCTCTGACTTTAGTGGAGGTTGACTATGCAGATCTGAAAGCAGTGTGTGGCTTGTTGGGCCTGGTCTAGTGCCCAATAAAGTCAGTGGGGATCTTTCCTTTGACTTCAAAGGACCATGGATCAGGCCCATGTGACTAAATGGAGAGAGTGGGAACTGACTCCTAGATTCTGCCCTTGACTGTAATGTCAGCAGACAATCTTTGGAAAGACTAAGGGGCAGCTTAAATTATTCAATTGGAATGTAAATCTACACAGCTGCAAATGTACTCCTTAATTAAAGATCCTTCTGAAAAGATGCTGATGGGCTCTTAAATGAAGTCTTACTACTATGGAGCCCTCACTGGAATGTACAATACAGCATCTGGGGCATTGGAGCTGGTGCCCCTCCTTATATTCTTCATCTAAAAGATGGGACTGTGGAACTTCAGAATTAATCCATGCATTTATTTAATTTTCTGAATATGGCAGCGCCCCCGTAGTAATGACCACCACTACTGAGGGGATCATGCATTCTGACACTTGATGGTAGAATTATGTGTTTAATGTTTGTTCATAGCATGTAGTGACCTGAGTTGTAGGATTTCGGTGCTTCTAGAAAAGTGAGAATTTATAGAGGCAAGGGCTTTTTAAAATCTGTCTACAGTGAATCCTAGCAACCAACAATCTTGTGTTCTGCTCCTGATCACAGGTTTCTGCCTTAAACTAAACTGTCAGCATGAAACACATTTTCCATATCTGAACTGGAGCTAGAAAACTGCTCTGTGGTATGTTTTACATAAATTTGGGTATTTCTATGGAGGAGAAAACCACCAATGCAAAGGAAAATGTTGTAGATCTGTACCTACTCATGTTTTGAACACACACTCTGTACACATTCTGGTATCACTAGTTTTTAAAATGTATTTGACTCTCACCCAAAATACAACTTACAAATGTAGGTACAAAGACTTAATACATCTATAGTACAATCAAAAATCATGTGTATGCATTGCAAAGATAATACAGTTTGGCATTTAAGCAATTCATATAGTGACCTCTTCTCACTGTGGTGCTGCTATGCTTTAAAATAGTCTAAATAAATTGATTTCCCCCCTCCTGTGACGTTATTGACATGAACTGTGACCGTATAGATCATTGTTGCAACCAAGGTCCTATAGTTATACCAAATCTTGTACAAAGGAGGTCAAGTAAGGTGTCTATGAAAAAGTTGTAATTTGCTGGTTATGATTATGCTGTCTGTATGTGTATTCTTTTTGTATTTGAAGTTATGAATATTGGGTATGTACTTGTATCTCAATGGGTTTGATTCTAAGTAACACCAGTGAAGCATTTGGCCAGCTTATTGAGAAGGGACTCTTCAGATTGGACACTTAATCAAGAAACACTTAACTGACAGTGGACCTTGGGAGACTCCAATCCGCGTATGAGAAGCCTTCCTGGGAACGTTCAAGGTAGTATGTGAGCAATGGCTGCTCTACCTGTAAAGAACTGAGTCATGCATGGACATGTGACTTGCCCGTGTGACTTCATCTTGCTGCTGTGATTTTTCCACAGTAAGAACAAAGGGATGTCTATCCACATGGCAGAGGATCTAAAAGGCCCTGGAAACACCTCCATTTTGTCTTCAATCCTGCTTCTTACCTCTGGAGGAACTTTACTACAAACTGAAGCTCTGAACAATGAACTGAATGACCCATCCAAGCTGTGGATGTATTCCAGAGACTTAACTTAAGCCAGCATTTTATTCCATCACTGCTACAAGCCTGAACCAAGAACTTTGCCATTACTGTATGTAATTGATTCCGTCAACCAATTTTAGCTCAACTATATTTCTTTCTTTTTATGAATAAACCTTTAGATTTTAGATTCTAAAGGATTGGCAACAGCATGATTTCTGGGTGAGATCTGACTTGTATATTGACCTCGGTCTGGGGCTTGGTCCTTTGGGATCAGGAAAACCATTTTTCTTTTACTGGGGTATTCATCCCCATAAGGAGTGGCACTGATGGTGATACTGGGGAACTGGAGTATCTGAGGGAATTGCTTGTATGACTTCTGGTTAGCCAGTGGGGTAAAGTTGAAGTCCTCTCTGTTTGGCTGGTTTGGTGTGCCTTGGTAGTGAAGAAACCCCAGCCTTGGGCTGTGACTACCCTGCTCTAAGCAATTTGTTCTGAACTGATACTCTCAGTAGTGTCCTGCCAGAGGCTGCATTGTTACCCCCCCCCCCCCCAGCATATTGGTCTGACTACATCGAAACCAATATTCTGCTATGTCTTGCATTTCTTCCGCCACTGCACAGTCACCTGGACATGAACACGAAAGGAGAACATCACACTGTCCATAGAAACTAAATGTAGGTGTAACTACACAAGTTTAGTGGCTTTAATTTATTCTAAAGCACAGAGGGATAATGGGGAAATAGAGAGATGAGAACTTCATACCTTTTTTTTCTTAGTTTTTTGTAGTTTACTGTGTGTGTTCTTAGATCCATTTGGCTTTTTATTATTATTATTATTATTATTTATTATTATTATTATTTAACAGCATCCTTTTGTGTATCCTGAGGTAGAAGTTATTCAAATGTTACTCTAGCATATGACAGCGCTTCCATGTTTTATAGTGACTAATCCATGCTTTATATGCTAGATTACATTGCTTTACTATAATCATATAATCACCACTCTGGAGGACCCTGGACAAGTCATTTTACCTCTTATCTATCTACAAAATTGATATAATAAGGCTTGCCTTCTTCTCAGCTATTGTGAGGATTTAAAAAAAACTAATATTTGTAAAGTTTTTTTTTTTCTTTTAGTTCCTTGGGTGAAAGATATGGTTGAAATGCCAAATATTAATAGTTAGGGCTGGTTGAAAAAAGTGGAATTTCCATCTTGTGGGAGATTCTGAAACTTCATTTTGTCAGGACAAGTAGAAATCTTGGAATTTTTTACGAGTTTAAATATTCTGAAATATTTTATTATGATCGTATCAAAACAATTTAGGTGAAGGTCAAATCTCTTTATTTTGAGTTTAATAATTTTGACATTTTATATTCTACATGTCAGAAGATATTGTTTCACTAGGAGTATCTACCACAAGTGGCTTTACCAACATCAGTAGAACTTATGCTCCAACACTTTGCTCCACCTTTGAAGAAGGGACTTGGTCTATCAGCAGCTCAACAGTATCCTCAAAAGCTGCCACCAGTGAGCAATTCTATCTACTGGGAGACTTCAACACTAGTGAAAACAACAAGGAGCCCGGTGGCTCCTTAAAGACTAACAGATTTATTTGGGCATAAGCTTTTGTGGGTAAAAAACCTCAACACTAGTGTTGGCTCAACTCACTAGATGTGGCTACTATGCACTGGCCGCTATAGAGTGGGGAAAAATGAATGACAGTGGGCAAAGATTACTGGAGCTCTACACCCACTGAAGATTATGCATTACCAACACCTACTTCCAATATGGTCACTGCCAGAAGGTCTCATCCAGATCTGGGGTGTCTCCACACTGGCAGCAACTGGATTTAATTGTCACCTACAGGAAACACCTAGAGGAAGTTTTTCATAGTGCAGACTAACACACAGACTGCGTGCTGCAAAATAAGACTTTCACTACAGAAATTCCATCATACCTTCCCTTGATCTTTTGTATTATTGATGTTAATGCATGGTCACCACATTTTTTTGGTATCTCTAATTTTCACTGTGAAACTCAAGAAAACTATGCCATAAATTGCACCTTCTTTCAATGCTGATGCAGCATGGAACACACACACACACACACACACACACACACACACACACACACACACTCCATTGAGCTGCAACCTTAGCCATTGGTAAAAGACTATACAAGAGAGACTAGTTTTCAGCATACTCTGAAGAAATGCTTCCAGTTACTGTAGCAAAATGCAGAACATATCTTCACCACAATGTGAACCTTTCTCCTAAGACATGTGCTAATCTAAGAACAGCCAAGAGGGTATTGTGCTCTATCTTTCTAGTTTGATCTGTGCAAGAAGATACAAATATCCTTTGAGAATGAAAATGCAAAAGGTATGTGTGATGGAATCGAAAAAGGCATAAGTCCTTCAGCCAAGAAGATTGCTCTACTCAAATCTTAGTGGAGACGACCTTGTCAGAAGCGCTGTTCCATCCAGTGTTGCATCTTTCACAAACTCTTCAAGTGAAATTCCTTCATGTGTTTCTGAAGCAGCACTAAATGTTGTCTCCAGACCATTGAAGAGAGAAAACCATCTATAAATGAGTTTGAAAAGGCAATCACCTTTCTAGCACCAGGAAAAGCTGCAGAAAGAGATGGAATTCCAGCTGAAGTACTGACACAGGGGGGGCAGGTTGTGCTTAAACATCTGCACAATGTTTTGCTTGCCTGCTGGAGGAAATGAGTGGTACCATAAGACTTTAAGGATAAAGGATAACAATGTGTGTGTTTTATATTTTTTTAAAAAAAAAAGGATAAAAAAATATTTTTATAAGGTGTTGCAAGAGAGAGACAATTATCAGCCAATCTAGCCCACAGGAGTAGTGTAGTACGTGCCAAAAAGTCCTTTCTAAAGTAAATTACTAAAAACATTTTTAAAGGTTACATGGATGACTTAAAAAAATGTAAATGCAGTTGAATTTAGTCCCCTTTCTATTGTGAAATGATTAAAATTGGCCACCAGAATACGGCAGCTCCTCCCGCTCCCCCCAGTACCTCCTGCCTGCTGGTGGCCCTGCCGATCTGCTCGTCCCCTTCCCTCCCAGCCTCTCCCACTTGCCACAGATCAGCTGTTCAGTGGCATGCAGGAGGTGCTAGGTGGGAAGAGGTGGGGCAGGGCCTGGGGCAGAGCGGGGGTCAAGAACCAGAATACGGTGGAAGACTTTGGACATTACAGCCTCCTTTTTCATAGCAAACTGCAAAACAATATTCTTGGAATATTTCAGTGAATATTTTAAATCACTTGAACTGGCTGTCATTTCCTCCTCTTTTAAGGCAAGAGTAGCAGAAAATTGCTTCAACTATGCAACATAACACAACTTTGCAACTTCTAATTCTATGAACACATGCCTTCCAACTGAAAGTACAATTTAATTCAACGGAAGGATCTGATTTCATTAATCAAGGCAAAAATCAAATTGCTCACTTGACTTTACTCCTTAAACAATGTGTAAAATGGATGAAGAATACCACCTATAGTTAAGGTCAGGGAATCTTGGCCTCTCTTAGGGTAAGTGTTTGGGGATTGAATAATGAACAGTTGCTAAATTATACCACCCAACATGTGCTTATTAGAATTTGAGGGTGAGGCTGGGATGATACTGGAAAAAACCTCCACCAAAAGTGACCAGCTGATCTTTTGGAGATGGGCATTAAACATGCTAGTTTCTTAAGTGCACGGACGCAAAAATCTTTGGGCCCAAACTCGCCCCACTGCAGTTCAGACCAGCCTAAGAACCATAGGCGCCAACTCCGTGGGTGCTATGGGGCTGGAGCACCCCTGGAAAAAAAATAGTGGGTGCTCAGCAACCACCAGCAGGCCCCTGCAATCAGCTCCACTCCCTCCCTCCAGTACCTCCTGCCCGCTGGTGGCCCTGCCGATCTGCTCATCCCCCTCCCTCCCAGCCTCTTCCACCTGCCACAGATCAGCTGTTCAGCGGCATGCAGGAGATGCTGGGTGGGAGAGGTGGGGCAGGGCCTGGGGCAGAGTGGGGGTGAAGAACCCCCTGGCAACTCATAAAGATGGCATCTATACCTAAGAACTACTTTAACTGTCACTTATAGCTGCTAGGACACTTTCTGATGGAACCTCTTTCCAACAGAAAATATGTATTTGATGGAGTCATGGATTTTGCTGAAATTCTGATGACCCCTAGCCAGGATTCCATCAGAAACCTCTCTGGTTTCCTGCCAGTTCACCATCCTGTCCCTGCAATGGCAGCATCTAGCAAGGAGCTGGGTTTCCAGGTTTCCCAGCTCCTGTGCAGCTTGCCTCGCAGGCGGGTGGACTCCTGGCAATGGTTGACTTTTGATGGTGACCACTGCAACTTTATATGAAAAGAACTATTTTAAATATACAAAAATAGAACACTATGCTACAATAATTCATCATTTAAAGAAATTCTAGTGGTTCCTGATGAAAATAATCAATGCTGAGGTAGGCTTTGGATATGTAAATATTGGTGTAGATGAGCCTTTAAAAATTAACAGGTATTGGGCTTGTTTCTGTAGTCCTTATGAACCAGATTCTGTGGGCATGTAGCTGGGAGGAAGGTATGAGGGATCATTCTCTCCCTGCACTCTGCAGAGCCTGGGCAAGGACAAGGTAGAATTGTATGTTTCCTTTCCCTGCACATTGCTTCCACTCCCTGGGCTAATTTGTTCCTATCCCTCATTACTCCCTCAGGGGCACATCACAACCCAGACAGGGAAAGGAGGATGAGGACAATGTTGGGCCATTGCTTCTGCCCAGGAGTTGAGGAGCTGGTGCACCTGGTTCTTGATCTTAGTTTTAAAATTATTGAAACAATAGCTGCTACCTATTCAAAGTGTCTTCCATTTGTTGTAATCAAACCGTTCAAGACTGATTCTTTGAATAAGAAAAGAAGATAACTTCTACTCTGATTAGTACTGCGGGCCTATGTTATGGCATTTAAAATAAAATATTAAATTTAAAATCTAAAATGTACAAAAATCTTAGTTTATATTAAAATGTAAAAATGTCAACTGAAAAGGTTTCTTTTTGGGAGAGGGGGAAGTCTCTCTCAAATTTTCAGAATAAGAAAGAATCAAAAATGTTACATTTGAAACTTTTTTGGGGGATTCCCATTCTCTGGGAAACTCCTTTTTTTTGGTTTTGTTTGTTCCATTTTTTTAAAATAGAATTTCCTGTGCAACAGGAATTCCAAGTTTCAACCAGATTTACTTGAACCAACTTGTTATGGCTTCCTAGGGGCTTCTGTCTGGCAAGGATCAGTGTGCTACAACTCTGTTCCCACCCCCAGGGCCGGCTCTAGCTTTTTTGCCGCCCCAAGCACGGCAGGCAGGCTGCCTTCGGTGGGGTGCCTGTGGGAAGTCCCCGGTCCCGTGGATTCAGTGGGGTGCCTGTGGGAGGTCCCTGGTCCCACGGATTCGGCGTACCCGCCGCCGAATCACTGCCGAATCCACAGGACCGGGGGACCTCCCACAGGCATGCCGCCGAAGGCTGCCTGACTGCCGCCCTCGCAGGGACCAGCAGGGCGCCCCCTGCGGCTTGCTGCCCCAGGCATGCGCTTGGTGCGCTGGTGCCTGGAGCCGCCGCTGCCCATCCCACCCTCTTCTGCCATCAGGCCTGCATGAACCACACACTGTTCTGGGAAGCATGCAGCACAGAGCTGGATATGCCAGCTTTTTTGCCACCCAGGGATTCCCCTATATCAGGAGCATCCCCATCTCCCTCTTTGGAACAGCTTTCCAGCTGCTTTGTGCTGAGTGCAGTGCTGCTGAAACATTGCGGGGGTGGGGGGAAGAGAGACAAGGGTCTCACCCACAATGTATCAGATATTTCTGGAAACATGATACTGAAAGAGGGAATATTTTGCAAATAACATATCCCTTTTTATAAAAAAAACTGAAATTTTTGGACCAAGTCTACTATACAGGACCAGATGCACTGTGGTTCAGACTGCTGTTTGTCTCACAAAAGAAGCCAAAATGGCCTTCTCTATGGGGCATAACTTTTTCATTTCTGCAATATAACCACACAATAGCAAAACAATTGTCTATAAGCAACATCCCCTCTTACTAGTTAGTGTTTTTATTTCTGTCACAATGTGACAAAACCTACAGGGACTTCTTATCCACAATTGAAGTTACTCTGGTTTTATGCTGATGTAATTCTGGTGCAATCAGTGGAGTGTGAAAGTGAAGAAACTCATGGGTGAATCAGGGCTGCAGTATTTTGATGTACGCTAATAAAGTACAAGCAAATATATTCCATCAGATACAGAACTTCTGCTATCAAGAAGAGCTGCAGGAAATAGTGCAATCGAATTGTTACTGTATACCCAGACTCTAAAGTGTACACTCAAAACTTCTGCCTGTGCAGCTTTGACATGCCATCAAGCAGAGAGGTAAGGGTCCCTCTCTATTTACCAGGGTGGCCAAACCTACTGGCTCTCCAAGCAACATACGACAATTTTCAGAAGTTCAAGAGCTCGGGCACACCTGCCAGGAGCTGGGGCTTGGGACTTCAGCCCCACTCCTGCTGAAACCCTGAACCCTAGCAGATGCGCCTTGCATGGCTGAAGCCCTGAGACCCTCCACCTCGCTGGGCAGAAGCCCCTACCTCACCACCCCGCTGCAAGGCAGAGGTCCCAAGCTCTTCTTCACCCCCCCCCCGCCCCAGTCTGGTAGGTGGAGGATGTGGGGGTGCAAAGGGGGCTCCGTGATCCGCACTTTGGTAAAAGAGCCACAGTTTGGCCACCCTGCTATATACATGCAAGGAGACCATATCTGGAATTATGAGTTAAGTTCTGGGAGTTTCAGTAACACAAAGATGCACTGACCGAGTGGAAGAATACAGAGAAGAGTAACAAAATAATTAAGGGTCTGGAGGGATTAACTGAAGATTTAAGAGCAAGACAATACAGAGCAAAGCTGTGGTCACATGCCCAGTCTTTACTCGTATGCAGCAGTGGAGGCATGAGTAAGGATTTATAGGGTTGGACCCTTGATATATACAGCACAGCTATGTGATGAATAAGAGGGGATGGGGGAATAAGATAAACCTCTTCAAATATTTGAAGGGTTTAAATGCCAAGGCTGGAGTTTAAATTATAGAAAATTGTACCGATGGGATATAATTAGAAAGATTGTTCTGAATATCTGGATATATTTCCTGGCAATTAGACTGTGGGAAAGTGTCGCAAGGGATGTGGCTGAATATGTACATTTTCCTGATTTGATAGCTGAATACAAAATGTTATGTATGCACATGAGGCCATTAGAGTGATCAGAGAAAGCTGTAGCACTGAAGTATTTATCACATCTCTTTTGTCTATCATAAATAGCTCCTTGCAGAACGGAAGCTTTGCTGACATTCATAACTGAATGATTTGAGCATAGTGTGTATTGTGCAGTTGTTGAAATTACTGGCTACTTGATCTTATGGCATGGTCTAGCTCAAGGATTCTCAAACTGGGGGTCAGGACCCCTCAGGGGGTCATGAGATTATTACATGGGGGGTCACGAGCTGTCAGCCTGCACCCCAAGCCCCGCTTTGCCTCCAGCATTTATAATGGTGTTAAATATATACAAAAATGTTTTTAATGTATAATGGAGGGTCGCACTCAGAGGATTGCTGTGTGAAAGGGGTCACCGGTACAAAAGTCTGAGAACCCCTGGTCTAGCTCACAGCAATATGTGACTCTCTGCTGCTCAGACAGAAAGTTTTGTGTAGTTTGTAGCCTTTTTTTCAAGGGCTATGGGTCATACAGTGAGAATCCAGATATTCCCTTTGGGCAAATGAAAAATAGGAATTGAGGTCTCTATGGGATATTTTTCCAGTGCTTAACTACAAAGAGAATGTTTGAGCAGGGCTAATACAAGCAGCACTCTATTACCATATCACCTGATGTGGGAAAGGATTTGACTTTTTGGGAAATTGGTCAAGTATCATCTTTGCACATTGTACACAAACTGTGTCCCTGGTGCTTCTAACCTTTAAACTAGTCGGATTAGTTATTTAGGTGTTTTCCCATCAGCAGTAGTGATCTTTCAGGTAGGTTCCTTTTTAAATGTACCTAACCCTATCAGTGATCTAGGTCTGAGCACTAGGCTGAGTGCCAGGAACTCCTGTGTGCTGAACCTCAATCTGACTGCCTTGCCTTGACTTGGGCAAATCACTTCACTTCACTGCCTCAGTTTTCCCATCTATGAAATGGGGAATGTATTCGTCATAGGCCAGTTGAGAGGATTGATCAATGTTTTTAAAGCACGCTAAGCCTTTTTCCTTTTTATATATAGTAATTTAATCTGTCTATTTTAATACCCCTTCCCATTGTACATAAGATCCTATTGCAGTGAGTTGTCCCAGACTATGCGACATAACAATTAAAAAATATCAATGACCAGTTCAAAACAAACTTTCCAGACTGAATACGCTATTCTTACTTGAGTAATACCTTGATCTGCAAATAGTCCCATTAAAATGAATGATAAACCAGGAAGTCTCCCTTTAGAAACATTCTATTCTAAATGTCATTAAGAAAGAAATATGCTCTAGAAATTCAAAAGTTACAGTAAACACTTCAGGTAGATTTTAACTTACAAGTCCTTGCATGGAATGTAGCAAGGACTGCAAGATTTTGTGGTGTTGACAACTTTCACAATAGTATTCTCACAATATTTGATGTTACTCTTGAATTCCCAGATCCAGGAGTCTTGGGATTACATCTAAAATCTCAGCGTTTTATGTTTTAGAAAAGCAAGTTTCTAGCCTTTACCGTTAGATAAAAGCTAGAAAATGTGACCAAGTGCACTCTGAAGATTCAAAAACCAGAGGGCAGATAAGAACCCCATCCATAGTCTTTTTTTTTATTTTTTTTTTTTATTATTATTAAAAGAAACTCATGAATTTTAAGCCAAAGTTTTTGGGGCTGACCTAACTCATAGACTTTAAGGTCAGAAGGGACCATTATGATCTTCTAGTCTGACCTCCTGCACAACGCAGGCCACAGAATCTCACCCACCCACTCCTGTAACAAACCCCTGACCTATGTCTGAGCTATTGAAGTCCTCAACTTCTGGTTTAAAGACTTCAAGGTGCAAAGAATCCTCCAGCAAGTGACCCATGGCCCACGCTGCAGAGGAAGGCGAAAACCCCACAGGGCCTCTGCCAATCTGCCCTGGAGGAAAATTCCTTCCCGACCCCAAATATGATGATCAGCTAAACCCTGAGCATGTGGGCAAGACTCACCAGCCAGACACCCAGGAAAGAATTCTCTGTAGTAACTCAGATCCCACCCTCTAGTGTCCCATCACAAGCCATTGGGCATATTTACCACTAATAGTCAAAGTTCAATTAATTGCCAAAATTAGGCTATCCCATCATACCATCCCTTCCATAAACTTATCAAGCTTAGTCTTGAAGCCAGATATGTCTTTTGCCTCCATTGCTCCCCTTGGAAGGCTATTCCAGAACTTCGCTCCTCTGGTTAGAAACCATCTAATTTCAAGTCGGAACTTCCTGATGGCCTGTTTTTATATTCATTTGTTCTTGTGTCCACATTGGTACTGAGCTTAAATAATTCCTCTTCCTCCCTGGTATTTATCCCTCTGATATATTTATAGAGAGCAATCATATCTCCCCTCAGCCTTCTTTAGCTTAGGCTAAACAAGCCAAGCTCTTTGAGTCTCCTTTCATAAGACAGGTTTTCCATTCCTCGGATCATCCTAGTAGCCCTTCTCTGTACCTGTTCCAGTTTGAATTCATCCTTCTTAAATATGGGAGACCAGAACTGCACACACTATTCCAGATGAGGTCTCGCCAGTGCCTTGTATAACGGTACTTATCTCTACTGGAAATACCTCGCCTGATGCATCCCAAGACTGCATTAGCTTTTTTCACAGCCATATCACATTGGCGGCTCATAATCATCCTGTGATCAACCAATACTCTGAAGTCCTTTTCCTCCTCTGTTACTTCCAAGTGATGCATCCCCAGTTTATAACAAAAATTCCTGTTATTAATCCCTAAATGCATGTCTTTGCCCTTTTCACTATTAAATTTCATCCTATTACTATTACTCCAGTTTACAAGGTCATCCAGATCTTCCTGTATGATATCCCGGTCCTTCTCTGTATTGGCAATACTTCCCAGCTTCGTGTCATCCGCAAACTTTATTAGCACATTCCCACTTTTTGTGCCAAGGTCAGAAATAAAAAGATTAAATAAGACTGGTCCCAAAACCGATCCCTGAGGAACTCCACTAGTAACCTCCTTCCAGCCTGACAGTTCACCTTTCAGTATGATCCATTGTAGTCTCCCCTTTAACCAGTTCCTTATGCACCTTTCAATTTTCATATTGATCCCCATCTTTTCCAATTTAGCTAATAATTCCACATGTGGAACCGTATCAAATGCCTTACTGAAATCAAGGTAAATTAGATCCACTGTTTCCTTTTATCTAAAAAATCTGTTACCTTCTCAAAGAAGGAGATCAGGTTGGTTTGGCATGATCTACCTTTTGTAAAACCATGTTGTATTTTGTCCCAATTACCATTGACCTCAATGTCCTTAACTACTTTCTCCTTCAAAATTTTTTCCAAGACCTTGCATACTAGAGATGTCAAACTAACAGGCCTGTAGGTACCCGGATCACTTTTTTTCGGTTGTTGGGTTTAGTGTGTGTGTGCTGAGTGGTGTTGATTGACCTGTACACAACAGGCTGACTAAGAGATCTGGTCGTCCCTTCTGGCCTTAAACTCTGGCTCTTTGTCTGAGGAGACATAGGCTTATGTGTGAACCTCAATATGCAAATAAAGAGCTTTGCTACATGCATCTCTCCCTGACCATACTTGTGCTACTAGGTGGAAGTAACCTGTTACCTGCCTGTTCTCATTTAATGCAGGATTTGCTGATTGTATTATCAGTCCTGTTCTCATTACCTTTCACCCTGTGCTTATATATACGACACAGTGCACTTGTTACATGCAAGATCAAGCCCCTTACGTGTTTGATTTAAATTAAAATGCCAGGAATAATTAAGGAGTCCTGGATTATGGACATCAATTTCGCCTAGCTAGTACACTTGACAATGTGTTCATGCAACTGTACAAATGTATTGGGGGAAATAACACCCATATTCAAGAACAGAAAAGGGAAATTTAGCCATGTTTTCAGCACTTCCTTTCTAAAACCACCACCACTAATTTGTCCTTGACCTTGCCCTTTGGCAGACCAGGTCACTTCCTTCCTTAAGTGTCTAACAAAAATGAAGCTTCTTGCACAAGTTACTCTTTATATAGCTAACACAGTTCCTTTATAACAGTTCACAGAATGAGTATTTAAAGTGTTCTTGGCAGGGCGGGCTCTGGCTTTTTTGCTGCCCTAGGCAAAAAAGCCACCCGCCGCCCCGCCCCCCCCCCCCCCCCCGTGCGGCAGGGGGGGGCACCGAGCCTGGCTGCGGGCCCGCAAACCCCGACGCGCCGGGAGGAGGGTGGCGAGCCCGCTGCGCCTCCCTTCGCTCTTCCCGACTGGCCGGAGCGCCGGGGGGAGAGCGGCGGCGACCCCACTGCGGCTCCCTCCGCTCTCCCCGACCGGCCGGAGCGCTGCGGGGAGGGCGGCGAGCCCAGTCGCGGCCCCGCTCTCGGGCCGGAGCGCCCCGCTGGGCCACCCCCCTCCAGGCGCCGCCCCAAGCACATGCTTGGTGGGCTGGTTCCTGGAGCCGGCCCTGCTTCTTGGAACCTACAGGACTCCGGCATTTCCTATTGAGTTAACAACCTGGCGATACATAGGTTGTGTTGATAAGAACGCAGTCACATTTCAATAGATAATTATAATTTTAAGGCACCAGGATTAATTTCCCTTTTCCATGCTCTTTTTTTTTTTTTAATGGGTTTATTACATCTCATCTGTGTTTTTGGTTTTTGATCTCATTTTAAGCCAAAAAACCGCTCTGAAAATTAGCCTTGATAGGAGATGCTAACAAACTGTCAAGGGAAAAGACAAACTTTGATTTACCCTTTGGCAAATATTCACATTATTATATCCCAAGTCCAGTGTTTCAGCTTTAAAGGTTATCAGATATGATAGAAAATTAATTTATGACCCCATTTGTGTCAAAATACCTAAAATGGCAACAATACTCATTTCCTTAAATGGATTTTTAGGCTGGTATTTATTAGTCAATAAAGTTGTCGTCTATCTGTGTTAACTTGAAAGAACATAAGAATGGCCATACTCGGTCAGACCATTGATCCATCTAGCACATTGTTTCCCGAACTGGGGGGCATGAAGAAATTCCAAGGGGGGCGTGAGGCTGCCTAGCCCTTGAGCTCCTGGATGGAGAGGCTAGCCCCCAGCCCCTCCCCTCCCCTCCTGTCCACCCTCCCCTGCAGCTTGCGCCTGCCCACCCACCTCCCAGGCTTTCCAATAAGTCAGTCCTGCTGCTCTGAGCAGCCTGGTAAGGGGGCGGGGAGCAGGGGGAGAGGGGTTGGATAAGGGGCAGGAGGTCCCGGGGGGGCGGTTAGGGGACAGGGGGCGGAGGTTCTGGGGGGGGAGCAGTCAGGAGACAG
>NW_020664471.1:4116285-4133038 GCF_002925995.2 Terrapene triunguis | reverse complement strand
GGGTTCCAGGGGGGAAGCTAGAGGCGGGGGGTTCCGGGAGGGGGCGGTCAGGGGACAAGGATCAGTGGGGGTTGGATGATGGTAAAGGAGAGGTGGAGGGTGTGAGGGTTCCTCAAAAATTAAAAAGGGGGCATGATGCCGAAAAGTTTGGGAAGCCACTGATCTAGCACAGTAGCCTGTCTTCCTATAGTGGGAGGTGCCAATGCTTTAGGGGGAATGAACAGAAAAGGCATCCATCCCCTGTTGTCCAGTCAGAGATTTAGGGAAGCCCAGAGCATGGGGTTGTCTCTGACCATCTTGCATCATAGCTAGTGATGGACCTATCTTCCATGAATTTATCTAATTTTTTTTTCTGAACCCAGTTGTACTTTTGACCTTCACAATATCCCCTGGCAACCTGATTTCTACTGCTTTGACTGTGCGTTGTATGAAGAAGTACTTCCTTATGTTTGTTTAAAACCTGCTGCCTGTTTATTTAATTGGGTGACTCCTGGTTCTTGTGTTTTGTGTGGGGGTAAATAACACTTCCTTATTCATGATTTTATCAACCTCTATCACCCCGCTCCCCCAGTCATCTTTTTTTTTTTTTTTTAAACTGAATAGCTCCAGTCTTTAAATCTCTCCTCATATGAGCTGTTCCCTATGTCTTTTGTTGCCCTTCTCTATACTTTTTCCAGTCCTCATCTTTTTTTGAGATAGGAAACAAACGATAGGATCACTGCATCTTTTAACCAATAATGATCCTTGAGAGGTTTATCCTCTTATTCCATGGCTGCCTATTTTGCATAAGGACAGGTTTCAGAGTAGCAGCCGTGTTAGTCTGTATCCGCAAAAAGAACAGGAGTACTTGTGGCACCTTAGAGACTAACAAATTTATTAGAGCATAAGCTTTCGTGGGTTACAGCCCACTTCTTCGGATGCATATAGAGTGCAACATATATTGAGGAGATATATACACACACATACAGAGAGCATGAACAGGTGCGAGTTGTCTTACCAACTCTGAGAGGCCAATTAAGTAGGAAACATTTGATGAGGGACATTGTCAAAGGCTTTCTGAAAGTCCAAGTACACTATATCCACTGGATCACCCTTGTCCACATTTGTTGATCCTCCCTGCCCCCTCACTCCAAAAGAATTCTGATAGATTGGTGAGGCCTGATTTCCCTTTAAAAAAGCCGTGTTGACTCTTTCCCCCAACATATCGTATTCATCTGTGTGTCTGATAATAATGTTCTTTACTAAAATTTCAAACAATTCACCTGGTACTGAAGTTACACTTACTGACCTGCAACTTCCAGGATTGCTTCTGGAGTCTTTATTTATTTTTTTAAATTGGCATTACATTAGCTAGCCGCTGCCACAGAGAATGATTTAAGCGACAGGTTACATACCACAGTTAGTAGTTCTGCAATTTCATATCTGAAATCCTTCAGAACTCTTGGGTGAATTCTGGTCCTGGTGACTTATTCCTCTTTAATTTATTAATTTGTGTCAAAATCACCTCTATTGACACCTCAATCTGGGACAGTTCATCAGATTTGTCACCTAAAAAGAATGACTCAGGTTTGGGAATCTCCCTCATATCCTCTGCAATGACGATGAATGCAAAGAATTCATTTAGTTTCTCTACAACAGCCTAGTTTTCCTTTTCTGCCTCAATCCAGGGGCGCTGGAACTAGTGGTGCTGAGGCTGGGGCATCACCCCCTGGCTTGATGTGGTTTCTATCATAGACCGGGTTTACGGTTTTGTTCAATGGCTTTGGCGCCCCCACTATAAAAATGGTTCCAATGCTACTGCCTCGCTCGTCCAATGGTCCCACTGATTGTTTGGCGAGCTTCCTGCTTCTGAAGTACTTTTAAAAAAAAGAAATTGTTGTTTTTGTGTCTTTTTTTGATAGCGCTTAAAATTCTTTTTTTGTCCTACCCGATTATACTCTTACACTGGACTTGCCAAAACTTATGCTCTTTTATATTTTTCTTCAGTAGGATTTGACTTCCAATTTTTAAAAGTGGGGCAGACTTCTTCATACATCAGAAGTCACAGTCCTAGATCTCTGTCCTTTTTAAAAACAGGTGCTTAAGAACTGATGAGAACAGGATGAGCACATTTTATTTGGATAGTTGCAACATCTCTGCGAATATGGAGGCTCTCGGTGGGGGAAAAATAAAAGGTTGAACATGGAAATGATATGAAAACATTGGAACTTGCATCTCTTCTGAAAGCCATGTGGCCACTTGCATTTACATCTCATATTACAGCCACGTTGAAGCATAGAACTTGTCAACAGCATAAATCAATCCCCTAAAGTATCATTTAGTTCATGTTTATCTTGCCATCCAGGTGGAGGTTCAACTCCCCCTGGAGTCATGTTGCTTTAAATAAGCAAAAGGACGAAGCTGATTTAATGACTATTTTTCCAGAGGGCCGGGATCTCTGTTCATGTTTATTGCTGACGGAGATGGTCAGGTTTGGTTTGATTTGAAATAACAAAGATCTGTTTTTGGTTTGGTTTTTTTATTTTTTTAAGTGAGGCAAAACTGAAAAATGTGTTTTTGTTTTGGGTTTTTTACACATCAAAGTTTCAGCATGTATATTTATCTGCTAATGTGAATTAGCTTCACCCACATGGCAGAGTAGAGAAGACTTTGCTCAGGAGCACAGCATTATTATCTGGGCCCTGATCCAACAGAATCATACACTCATGAAAGACAGTAGGGTTGCCAACTCTCTAATCACACAAACCTGAACACCCTTGCCCCACCCCTTCTCTGAGGCTCCACTCCTGCCCTGCCCCTTCTCCCAGGCCTCACCCTGCTCCCTCCATTGCTCGCTCTCCCCCACCCTCACTCACTTTCACTGGGCTGGGGCAGGGGGTTGGGGTGTGGGCTCTGGGCTGAGGCCCAAGGGGTTTGGAGTGTGGGAGGGGGTTCTGGGCTGAGCCTGGGACAGGGGGTTTGAGTACAGGAGGGGGTGATGGGTGTGGGCTCTGGGAGGGAGTTTGGGTGCAGGAGGGGGCTCAGGGCTGGGGCAGGTGGTTGGGGTGCTAGCTCTGGGAGAGGACTCAGGATGGGGGTAAGAGGTCTGGGAGGGAATTTGGCTGCAGGAGGGGGCTCTGCGCTGGGGTTAGGGTACAGGAGGGTGTGGGCTTCGACGGGGTGGTGCTTACCTTGGGCAGCTTCTGGCTGGCAGCACAGCAGGGCTGAGGCAGGCTCCCTACCTGCCCTGGCCCCACGCCACTCACGGAACCAGCCAGTATATTTCTCTGTTGCTTTGTACAATCTAATTTTAAAAGATCCAAATGTTGATGTTAAATTGGGAAGTGCTATAAACAGGCCTCAGTGACTCGCACAGCAGCTCTATGTCAAGGGGCTGTTAATTTGAGCACCTGAGATGATTTCAGCTCCTTTAGCATCACATGCTGGGAAGTGACTCTCTCAAAAAGAAGAAAGACCATTTAGGGCTTTACAGGTTCCAACCAATAGCTTAAATTTCACTGGGAAATCAGCTGGTAAGGAGTACAGCTGTAATGTGCTTGCTGGGTGAATGTTTAACAAGTTGGCTGCAGTGTCCTGCCCTAACTCTAATATCCAAATACAGAGTAATGTCATTCTGCGGTGATGCACAATGGAGATAACTATGATGAAGTCTGCATCTGTGAGAAAGGGACATAACCTTCTTTGTAACTGCAGATGATAGAGTGCTAAAGACAACTCATTGCTCTCCTGCAAAAGAATGGAAAGAGTTCAAGAAAGTGTTCTGTTTTCCCCCCAACAATCTATAATCCATGAACGCCATTGCTCAGTATTACTGAACAAGCCCATAACTATAATACTCTGTAGTGAAGTGGATTCATAAGATGGGCATTATCTGACTTTTATGGTACCAGTTCAGTTCTCGCCCAGGTTGGCAGTGACTGAAAGTGTTATCATTGTAGGGTTGTGCTCAGAGCATGGCCTACATGAAATGACTTGCGTCACTCAGTTGAGTCCTTCCTGGACATATGCCCTCATGAGAGAACCAAAATCACAAGGGGTATTCACTGGCACAATCTTGGGAGAGAGTCAAAGCTGAATGGGCAAGGAGACTAATGTCAGAGGTGAAGCACAGTGTCAGGACAACGTAGGGAAGCTTATAAAGATTCCATATGTATGACCCCTATGGAAACAGAGGGCCTCCATCTCTAGGGTTGCTAATTAAGCACTTGACACCAGAACAAATTCACTTAAATTAGAACAAAAAAGGAAAGGCAAAGGATGAAAGAAGGACTGACTGAAAATGGGATTTTCCCTTCCCTAATAGGCAATATGGAAGGAAACTTTCTGGATCATTCATCAGCTGAAGGCTGAATACAGCCTTTCTTAAAGCTGTTGAAAATGTGCCAAATCCATCCCTATGTACTCACTGGGGTTACACCAGGGAGTTATATGGCCCAATGTGTCTTAGTCAACTTGCACCTTCTCCACATCATCATCAAAGGGTCAGACAGTCCTTGGGCGGCATGTATGGTATGCAGCTTGCCAGACATGCAGAAGGGTTTGGACTCCAAGGCTGCAACATGCCTCATCTGCCAGATTCACAATTTGCTGTATGCTGTGGGCATGATGGAATGATTAATAATCATTTGATCTAAATAATTGGCACTAGCGCATACCCACTGTGCTCACTGTAATTATTGTATGAATTCTGTTATGAACCAAACTTGCCTCTCAAGCATATAGAATGTAATTCGTAATCTACCAGTGGCATATTTTGTTGTAATTAGGAAAGTTTACTGACAAGTTCTGAAATACCAAAAATGAACTTTGGAGCAAAAACCCTCCCCTGAATTTTATACTCTTGCTGACACTAGCAGTATTACTAAGGATGAAACCCTGACCACATCATAGTCAATGGGAGCTTTATCACTGACTTTAAGGGGAGCTTTCATAATTTTCTTATTCTGGTCACAGACTTAGAGGGTGAAATGCTGGCTTCCTTGAAATCAGACTTAAGGTTGAAGACAGGAAATAGCAACTTTGCCCCCTGTATCAAATAATACAGTAATGGGATGAAATGAATTATTGTTTATTACAGAAACACATTCAATTGAGGAAAACAGTGTGGCTTAATAGCTGGAGCAAGCCATCCTTTGCAGCCTTTGATTAATTTAGGGTGCAAAATGCACAAGTCATTGAACAGGCTCTTTTACTCAGGCGGCTACTTGAAATTTGTTACAGGAAATTAGATTGTCAAGGACCTAGAGACATGCAGACTTTATTTAATACCCAACTACATACAAGTATAATAGCAACCTCTGAAAAGCAAGATAAACATAGCACAACGACCCCCTGCTTTGCTCATATTCACAACCTTGTGGAGACCATCAGAAGTGACTCTGGAAAGAACAGGAAGTAAATAAGAACTGTAAGTGGGAATGGTGATAAGGTTTCTGCCGTCCTGTCATCTCAACGTCTGACCAACCCTTATTTGAGATAATCTTTTATATCCCTTTTCCCTTACATTCCCACACATCCGGGACTATTCTGGATTAGGTCTCTTAATCTTGTCCATGTTTGTTATTCCAGGGAACCATGATTAGGGTGCTACTGTCAGCTATTTGTGTCAGTACATTTCCCATTCTTTTCAATATGTAAAAGCAGTTGCTTCATGACGACAGACACCAAAAAGCTCCTAAAAATCTTCTAATTTAAGAAACAAACTGAAAAATAACAGTTTGATATCACAAAAATACCTATTGATAAATCTTAAAAGGTCTTACAAGCACTTAGCAAAAGGTAGGAATAGTTACCCTAACTGCTAGGTCCTGTTATGCCTCAGGCTTATTGCAGAGCCTATTTCAAATACTTTTACATCTTACTTTCCCCTACTTGCATTATAGATGTAACTGTTTTTATTATCACTTCCTTGATCATTTTAACTTTTCCTGACCTACCTAGCATCAAACTATAATCTGTATGGATCTCCCAAGGTCAGAGGTCAAATATCAACATTATCCTAGAATAATATTTTAAGAGGTGGTATAGTTAATTTTTTTCCTAATATCTAATCTAAATCTCCCTTGCTGCAGATTAAGCCCATTACTTCCTGTCCTGCCTTCAGTGGACATGGAGAACAATTGATCACCATCCTCTTATACCAGCTCTTAAGATATTTGATGACTGTTGTCAGTCCCCGTCCCCCGACAGGTCTAGTTTTCTCAAGACTCAATACGCCCAGTTTCTTGTAAACCTTTCCTCATAGGTCAGATTTTCTGAACCTTTTATCACTTTGGTTGCTCTCCTCTTAACTCTCTCCAATTTAGCCACATCTTTCCTAAAGGTTGGGACCCAGAACTGGACACAGTACTCCAGCTGAGACCTCATCAGTGACAAATAGAGTGGAACAACTGCCTCCCGTGACTGACTTACAACACTCCTGTTGTGACACAGTAATCTTAACCATCATGTCCAGCTTGTATATCTCCAAACCCCTCCTCGGTTCCTCACCTGAGGTGGTGGTCACAGCTGATCACTGGATACTAATTAGAATGATAGGAAGATGCTTATGATATTCTGCAAGGGATTGAGACAAAGGAATGTACCTGGTTAAAGGGTAGCACAGTAGCACTTTATTCACTACCTCAGCTCCAAAATGTAAGAATTTTGATAGTTTTTACAGAACTGAGAAGCAGACAACATGGCCAGAGCAGATAATAGCATTCATTGCACACAGTGATTATGAAGCTGTCCTGTCTAGATCTAGTTGGCTACCTTTTGGATAATGATTTAAGTATTGAAGGTAGCCTTCAGGAATTGACTAAAAGGAGGATTCCAACTCTCCCATCCTCGGCACATTCTGGCTGGTAAAAGCAGGAACAGAGCCAGCGAAGCAGAAACTGTGGTAAAAGACAAGGTTTTGGCTGTGTAGGAGCTATGACAAAATGAACTGGCTTAGATCAGATTGGGGATGGTCTTAATGACTCTATTTTGCAGTTACTGGGCTTTTCTGAATGGGTTATAATTTTAATTTTGAAAATTGTTCTTCTGATTGTTCATAATAAATACAAGAGGTTTGCTATGGGGGTGGGGGAAGGGAGAAAGAGACAAGCCAAGGTTAATATCTGTCTGTCTCTAAGCAGTTCAAATGCCCCAATCACCGTATGTAGGCACTTGCATCTTGAAATGATGTCTCATTGAAAACCCGAGGTTTGGAATGACATGGATGTGTCTGCCATAAACTTTTATGGCAACAATTTTCTTTATCAGAGAACTAAAAATAAAGACAGGGTTGAATGTGGATGTTAATCGACAGTAGTACTGAAATAGCATGTGTTTATGAGTTCTTAGTGAATACAGCAAAAAATATTGTCGGGTTACAGAATTAGCAAGCTCTTCAAAGCTGACATTTATTGGATAGAAAATGAAACTGAGCACATAAAATCAGGCTGAAATGGTCAGCAGTCCTGGCTCGCCAAATATTTGTTTTACGAATGCTCTAAATCTGTAGAGTTTACAGGGACAATAAATTCCAAAAATATACTAGTTACTAATCCTAAGAATTGCACATTTACAGCTTTCTCACCTCTGGGTATTTTTCTTGAATGTAAAACTCCTCCTGTGATACAGTTGCTTTCCTCAAACCTTTTTTTCTGAATAGAAAACACTAGGACACTCGATTAGCTAAGTGCCTCTACATATGCATTTTAATCAAAAAGATATCTTGTTGGATTGTACTACTGTGATGCCTTGCATTGCTTCTGCTTGACTAGGCTTTGGAACTGCATAAAATTTTTGTCCGTCTCTGCTCTTCAGTTGAATTTTCGATCAGTGTTCCACTTCCCCAAAAGGAAAATTTAAGGAAAGCATTTTTCCCCCTTCTTTCCTTGTCCTTAGTTATTTTCTTTACACATGAGATCTAATGGAAAACAATTCTTCACCTAAGGAAGGAATAATTGCCGAGTGTTTAAATTACACTCTTATATTTTGATATTTGTAAAACATATGAATAGAACATTATTGGACCAAATTAGAGTATCAATTATAGAATTGTAACTGGATATATTTACACAAGTAAGGGCTCGGTATTCAGAATGGCAGTGGTACTTCTGATCCCTTTTCATTTGTTCTTGGATAAATTCTTTATAGCTCAGCAAACAATGGAAGTTATTTTCTGGGATTATTTGTTTGATAACATTTTGTTTGAATTCTTATTTGTGCATTTCATGAAAATACCAGCAGCCCAGCTTCATTAGCATGAGCATTTGTAGGAAGTGAATTTTAAATGTGGATGCCTAAACTTTCACTCAGGGTAAATTTTGAATTTATGTATTCAGTTGTGTCATCTGAAACTCAATGTGTTCACCTGCTGGTTAGTTATGTAAGTCAGGGACCAGAAACAACATCATGTGACTAACCAAATATTGTATATCAAATATTTGCAAGGAGCTGTTTGGGTGCTAGTCATATAGTTTAGAAAAATATGAAAAATGCACAATTTGAAATAATAAACTAAAGAATTACAGTGATTAATAGATTCAGACACTTTAGGGCCAGAAGGAACCACCGATCATCTAGTCTGAGATCCTGTATATCACAAACTGTAGAACTTACTCCTGTATTGAGCCCAATAACTTAATGATGAACTTTACACAAACAGAAAAAAAGAAGCAAAATGTTGTGAAGAATTTATTATGAATTATGCCAACACCTCCAATGTTCATTGTGCTGTCATGGAAAAGAGGAATGATGAGTGTGTGTTTAAAACCAGAAATGAATATTATAACTGACTATTTCCAAGTCTTTGGATGTACAATGTGAGTCAAACTATATTTCAGGGCCCAGTGGGAGTGGAAATTGTCCTTAATCTTAAGTATTTGGGACTGGAGAGAAGTTTGGAGCTGTATTAAAGAAGCACTTAAAAAGGCAATATTTGAACTATATGTAATGATTGGTGAACCTTAAAACACATTGGAAGCTTAGTCCAGCTAAGCACCTGAAAGTTTAGATTGCAAAATTAGGCTGGAAATCTTAACTGGATGTTCTAACAAACTTCTGGTACTATACTTCCTATTTCCAGGCAAGCTGGAAATTAGAGATGGACAAGACTAAGCATCTTCCACCCACAGGATTCATACAAGTATTTTGTACTTGTTGTTCACGTAGGTTCACACTTCAGGGGTATGAACATCTCTGAAATCTCTCATAGTGAAACCCAATCAAAATGACCTGATTTGGATCCAACTTATGTGAAATCACAATTCACATTAATGCGAGCCAGTAAATCATCTGAGGTTTGCTCAAAACTGGGTCCACTTTCACTCAAGAGTTTAATTTCCTTTTCTTGGGGAGGAGCTAGAACCTTAATATAGTCAGAGGGAACATAGAGGTTTCCCGGAACAAAGCACCACTAAATTACAACAGTTCTTCAAAGTATTCAAGCATGCTAAATCACTTGTGGCAGAACAATGCCTTATTTAAGGCATGTGAAATATGAGATGGTTCCACAGCCAAGTCAATGATATGCTAGAGTGATTGCTTACAATACTATGGTGCCATCTCCTGGCCTCATTGTGAACACCCTCTGTTTGCTGTGCTCTGCTGCATAATCAGCATATGACGATTCTGACTGGATTGATTAAAAGTCCTTTGCAAAATGGCTTCTCTTTTGGCATGTTGGGTAAGGGACTGCTTTGGGTGGGCATCAGATCTTGTTATCTTCATGGATACTATTCTAACATATTCAATACTTATATAGTGCCTTTATATTTTCAAAGCACTGTGCAAACAATAGCTAATTAAACATCACAACTCATGAAAATCATTGGAGCAGATGGGGGAAATTGAGGTAGAAATGTTAACACAATAATAATACTTTCATCTGTGAATTTTAAAGAAAGGAAAGTACCATGAGCCTTACTTTGCAGATAGAGAAACTGAGTTGCAGAGAAACTGAAGTGCCCATGGTGATACATATGAGTGAGGCCTTGGCTACACTTGCGAGTTATAGTGCTGTAAAGCCGCTATAACTCGCTGTAACTCCGCCCTGTAAAGCCGCCCCCAGCGCTGTAACTCACTCCCCGTCCACACTGGCAAGGCATTTGCAGCGCTGTATCTCCGTGATTGCAGTGCTGCTTGTATTCCACGTCCCCAAGAGGAATAGAAAGTATTGCGCTGCCGCTGCAGTGCCGCGGCGCCAGTGTGGCCGCCCAATACGCTGTGAATGGCCTCCAGAATTATTCGGCAGTATCCCACAATGCCTGTTCTAGCCACTCTGGTCATCAATTCAAACTCTACTGCCCTGGCCTCAGGTAACCAACCATGTGACCCACCCTTTACATTCCCCGGGAATTTTAAAAATCCCCTTCCTGTTTGCTCAGCCCGGCTTGGCGTGGAGTGCTATCAGCGAATCTTTCCAGGTGACCATGCCTCCACGCGCCAAGCGAGCCCCAGCATGGAGCAATGGCGAGTTGCTGGACCTCATCAGTGTTTGGGGGGAGGAAGTTGTACAGTCCCAGCTGCGCTCCAGCCGTAGGAATTACGATCCCTTCGGGAAGGTATCAAAGGACATGATGGAAAGGGGCCATGACCGGGATGCCCTGCAGTGCAGGATTAAAGTGAAGGAGCTGCTGAGTGCCTACCGCAAAGCCCACAATGCAAACGGCCGCTCGGGTGCTCCCCCCGCGACCTGCCAATTCTACAAAGAGCTGGATGCGATACTTGGGGTTAACCCCACCTCCACTCCGAGCAGGAAGAGGAGAAGGAGGAGGAGGAAAACGGGAGTGATGGTGGTGGGCCGGATGGAGACACCCCGGAATCCCTAGAGCCATGCAGCCAGGAGCTCTTCTCAAGCCAGGAGGAAGGTAGCCAGTCGCAGCGGCCAGTACTTGGTGGAGGACAAACAGAAGAGCAGGTTCCCGGTAAGCGTGTTTTTTTTTTTTTTTTTTGGGAAGGAATTTTTTCAGTGCGGGCTCTTTGGGAGAGGAGGGTTAGGCATGCATGCCTAGATGCGGAATAGTGCATTGATGTGGTTTATCACATCGCGGTAATCGGCCGCGGTAATCTCCTCGAATGTTTCAGCCAGAACGTGTGCAATGCGCTTGCGCAGGTTTATCGGGAGAGCCCCCGTGGTCCTTGTCCCAGCCAGGCTAATGTGTCTGTGCCACGAGGGGCGGGGGGACCATTGCTGCACACAGGCAAGCTGCATATGGGCCAGGGCGGAAGCCGCATTGCAGTAGAAGACCCTCCCTTGCTTCCCAGGTCACCCTCAGCAGCGAGATATCGTCCAGGACGAACTCCTGTGGAAAATGTTGGAACAGTGTTCAGTGTAGGTGCCCCCTGAAGCTGTTGGCTGTCCCCAAGGCACAGAAACCCAGAGGACAGTGCAGCCCTGAAACAATCAGTCCCTCTTACTCACCATTTTGAGGCTCCCGTGGGATATGTGTGCTCTGTTTTGGACGGGAAAATTATGCTATTGTGTAGACCCTGTGTGTTTTCTACTCCTTAAGTGTGGGGAGAATCATTACTCTGTCTGGTATAAACAATGCTGCCACTGTTAAATGTTGCATTTTGCCTATACAGCAGCATCAACCTTGAGACCTCAGCCGTCCCTCTTATCGCCTGCTCAGAGACTGCAAAGATTCAGGAAGAGACCGCGAAAAAGCAAAGAAGACATGCTGCAAGAAGTGATGCGGCAATCTATTAAAGAGAATGAGAAAGCACAGAACTGGAGGGAGAGAGAAAGCAGGATCCGCCAGGAAAACGCAGCGCACCGGCGGCAAAGCATGGAGCACCGGCAGCAAAGCACGGATCGGCTCATAAGCATCCTGGAGCGCCAAGCAGACGCTATCCAGGAGCTCGTAGCCATGCAGAAAGAGAAGCAGTACCGCAAACGCAAACGCCACCCCCCCCACAGCCCTTGTTCCAAAACTCTTTCCGTTGTGCTCTACTGTCACCTCCAACCCACTTTCCCCAACTTCCGTGTTCTTCACGCCACCCGCTGCCTCCAACACCAGTATCTTCACCACCCAGCCCTGAAAACCATGACCCTTACCCTCTGCACTCAACCCCCATCACCATGCAGTATAGCTATCCTGAAGTGCAGCACTCACTGCACAGCACACCAGACAGGACATATGCGAATCTGTGATTGTACCGTTCCCCACTACACCCCCTTGTTTCTTTTCAATAAATAATTATTTTTTCTTTTCAATAAATGGATTCTTTGGCTTTGAAAACATTCTTTATTATTGCATAAAGTAAAAGACTCCTTAGCCCAGGAAACAAACAGGCACTGCAAGTCTGCTTGTCTGCTTAGCAGACACTGATTCCTAAAGATTGGAACTACTGCACTTCACTCCCGTGCAGGGCACCAGATATCACTGCTGGTTTTCAGCCTCAAATTGCTCCCTCAGGGCATCCCTAATCCTTGCAGCCCCACGCTGGCCCCCTGTAATAGCCCTGCTCTCTGGCTGTGCAAATTCAGCCTCCAGGAGTTGAACCTCGGAGGTCCATGCCTGAGTGAAGCTTTCACCCTTCCCTTCACAAATATTATGGAGGGCACAGCACGCGGATATAACCGCGGGGATGCTGTTTTCGGCCAAGTCCAGCTTCCCATACAGAGATCGCCAGCGGCCCTTTAAACGGCCAAAGGCACACTCCACAGTCATTCAGCACCGGCTCAGCCTGTAGTTGAACCGTTCCTTGCTGCTGTCAAGTCCCTGTGTAGGGTTTCATGAGCCACAGCTTTAACGGGTAAGCGGGATCTCCAAGGATCACAATGGGCATTTCAACTTCCCCTACCGTGATCTTCCGCTCTGGGAAAAAAGTCCCAGCCTGCATCTTCCTGAACAGCCAAGTGTTCCGAAAGATGCGTGCGTCATGCACCTTTCCAGCCCAGCCTATGTTAATGTCAATGAAACGCCCACGGTGATCCAAGTGCCTGGAGAACCATAGAGAAATACCCCTTCCGATTAACATACTCGGATCCTAGGTGGGGTAGTGCCAGAATAGGAATGTGCGTCCCATCTATCGCCCCTCCACAGTTAGGGAACCCCATTTGTGCAAAGCCATCCACTATTTCCTGCACGTTACCCAGAGTCACGGTTCTTCTGAGTAGGATGCGATTAATGGCCTTGCAAACTTGCATCAACACGATTCCAACGGTCGACTTTCCCACTCCAAACTGGTTTGCGACCGACCGGTAGCTGTCTGGAGTTGCCAGCTTCCAGATTGCAACAGCCACCTGCTTCTCCACTGGCAGGGCAGCTCTCAATCTCGTGTCTTTGCGCCGCAGGGTGGGGGCGAGCTCCTCACAGTCCCATGAAAGTGGCTTTTCTCATCCGAAAGTTCTGCAGCCACTGCTCGTCATCCCAGACTTCCATGACGATGTGATCCCACCACTCGGTGCTTGTTTCCCGAGCCCAAAAGCGGCGTTCCACGGTGCTGAGCATGTCCGTGAATGCCACAAGCAATTTCATGTCGTACACGTTACGTGGCTCGATAGCATCGTCGGACTCCTCACTGTCACTTTGGATCTTAAGGAATAGTTCGACAACCAAACGTGACGTGCTGGCGAGACTCGTCAGCATACGCCTCAGCAGTTCGGGCTCCATTTCCCGCACACAGATCGCGCTGCACAGAAACCGTTGAAAGATGGCGCCAAAGGTGAACGGAAACAAAGGGATTTCTGGGATGCGAAGCGATGCATCACGGGGTGTTGGGACAGGACCCAGAATGCCCCGCACCCATGCCCCTTTCCCACAACCCACGGCACCAGAATGGGAAAAGGTGCTCTGTGGGATAGCTGCCCATAATGCACCGCTCCCAATAGCGCTGCAATTGCCGCAAATGTGGCCACGACAGTGCGCTGGGCAGCTGTCAGTGTGGACAGACTGCAGCGCTTTCCCTACTCAGCTGCACGAAGTCAGGTTTAACTCACAGCGCTGTACATCTGCAAGTGTAGCCAAGGCCTGAGTATCAAACATTTCCAATTCTTACTCCCTGTCCCAGCCCTGTGCTGATTATTGTCATAGTCTGTTTGAGTAAGTGCTCATTGGATTTACTCTAGCCTGAAGATAACTAGTAATATCTTGGTTGCAAGAAATTTTTGGATCGTCTTCTCATTGTTTCTATATGGTAGGCTATCTCATCTAGTATAGATTAAAGTCAAATGGGATTACTGAAGGAGCACTTTATTTCTTTGTTAGTCATAAATCCTTGCAGTTCCCTGAGATTCTTTATTTGTCTACTGATTTGAGCAGGCAAATGAGACAGTGAGAAAGTTTATTGTTTAACTGTTGTTGCTTTGAGTGTAGCCTGAATATGATATGAACGTGGTGTTAAATGCAACTGTGTACACATTGCTACTATCTGTAGAAGGCACGGGGATACATTATGTGTTTAGATGTGGAGGACTCAGGGCATAAAGCAATGATTCATATATTCAGTAACAGCTTTTAAGGCCAGAAGGAAGCATTAGATCATCTACTCTGACTTCCTATATGTCACAGGCCATTGAATTTCACCCAGTTACTCCCATACTGAGCCCAATAACTTTTGTTTGGCTAAAGCAGGGGTTCTCAAACTGGGGGTCAGGAGGTTATTACAGGGGGGGGGGTCATGAGCGGTCAGCCTGCACCCCAAACCCCGCTTTGTCTCCAGCATTTATAATGGTGTTAAATATCTAAAAAAGGGGGGTCGCACTCAGAGGCTTGCAATGTGAAAGGGGTCACCAGTACAAAAGTTTGAGAACCACTGGGCTAAAGCATATTTCCCAGAAAGGCAGCCAGTCTTGATTTAAAGACATCAAGAAATGGAGACTCTACCAATTCCCTTGGTAGTTTTAGTTTTGTTTCAATGATTAATTACCCTCACTACTAAAAGCTTGTTCCTTTATTTCTAATTGCAATACATCTGGCTTTAACTTCTAGCCATTTTTTTTTGTTTTTTGTTATGCCCTTCTTGCTATGGATTAAAGAGCCCTTTTAGTACCAAGTATTTCCCCCCCTATAAAGATACTTATACGCCCTAATCAGTCTTCTTTTTGCTAAACTAGAAAGATTGAACTCTTTAGATCTCTTGCTGTATGGCATTTTCCCCAGCCTTCAATCATTTTGGTGGCTTTTTCTGCACCCTCTCTAATTTTTCCAACATCCTTTTTTGAAGTGTGCACACCAGAACTGTATGCAGTACAGTATTCCAGTCTCAGTCTCACCAATTCTGTATACAGAGGTAAAATCACCTGCCTATGGCTACTCATTATTTCCTGGTATCTAAGAATCATATAGACCCTTTTTTTTGGCCACAGCATCATACTAGGAGTTCAGGTGGTGCTGTTACTCTGCAATGACCCCTACATCCTTTCCTGGCTACAGTCCCCCCACCATTCTGTGGGTATGGCCTGCATTTCTTGTTTCTAGATGGATGACCTTGTATTTGGCTGTATTAATACACATTTTATTTGAAGGGGCCCAGCTTATCAAATGATCCAAATCACACAGTATGACTGTACTGTCCTCATTACTTACCATTCTGCTAATCTTTGTCATCTGCAAATATTATCAACAGTGACTTTATATTTACTTCAGGATTGCTGATGAAAATGTCGACTAGCATCAAGCCAAAACCAGTCCCCCAGGGCTGGCCTTACCATGAGGCGAACTGAGGCGGCTGCCTCAGGTGCCAGACTGTGGGGGGCACCACTAGGACCCAGAGTATAGAAAATTGTGTCTGCTGCTGGTGCATATATATTCTCTCTGCTCTATATGCACAGAGATGGTGGAGTGCTGTGCTGGAGGAAGGAGGGCACAAGAAACATAACAAGCAGGCAGGAGAAAAGGTGAGAGGGAATAACAGAAAGCAGCAGGAGCTGCAGGGAGAGAGAGGGGGAGGAGCCTCTTATGCACCTCTCTAGCACCCCCAGGAGCCTGGACTGATTAACACCAGCTTCTCAGGGAGCTTCCTGTTTCCTGCTGCTTCCCTGAACCCACTTGAGGAGAACAGACAGTCAACTGAAGTAGTAGGAGCCAGTTAGGCCCTTAAGACGCTGATATCTTCCCTCACTCAGGCCCTGCTACCAGTCTGCTTATTTGTCCCCTTCAATTGAGTGTTGAGAGCCACTATAGCTTCCACGGAACAGCAGTCATGAGTGAAAGAAGAAAATGTCCCTCTGGGGCAGCATTCAGAAAAAGCAAGCAAGCAAAGGAAGCTTTCCTATCTAAGCAGGAAGGAGCTCTCCTGAGATACATAGACACAAATGTTCACGGTGAGCCTTCTGGCCCCAGTGAGAATGTGAGTGGTGAGGAGATGCTTGATCTTTCAGTTAGTCAGAGGGCAGGGGACCTGGCAGCTACTGCAGCATCCATATTTCCATCTCAAATGGATGTAACCATGCACATTCCTGAAGAAAAGTGTAGATCAGAGAAGAGTGTGGTGGAGGCACAAGAAACAGCTGCTGCTGAGTTTAGTTCCTTAAGTCTAGATGATCCAGGACTGTGGACCCACTTGAGCAATAGCCTGAGGGACTTTCTTGTATGACATGGGCCACAGCAAGTGAAAAACTTCATGTTCCCCAAAGACAATGAAAATAGAAGTTTCCATCCAACACATTACTGGTGTGAAATCCCCAAATGGTGACAAAGTGGAGAGTCCATGGCTTATGTACTCAAAAACCCAGAATGCTGCATACTGTTTTTGTTGCAAACTCTTCCAGTCTAATGTTCCAGCCACATTGGGTTCTACAGGAACAAAGGACTGGAAAAATCTGGCTAGAAAT
>NW_020664471.1:4113143-4115885 GCF_002925995.2 Terrapene triunguis | reverse complement strand
TGTATGTGCCAAACAATGGAAACTTCCTTAAAATTGTGGAGCTGATGGCTGTTTGATGCTGTACTCCAGGAGCATCTAAGACGTGTCACCACCCAACAAATGTACACACAGCACTACCTTGGAAAAACAATTCAAAATGAGATCATACAGTTACTGGCAATAAAAGTCAAACAGAAGATTGTGGCAGATCTGAAGTCAGCAAGATATTGCTCCGTTATTCTGGACTGCACACCTGACATCAGCCATACGGAGCAAATGACTTTAATGGTGCGTTTTTTAATAGGGTGACCAGACGTCCCGATTTTATCGGAACTGTCCCGATATTTGCTTGTTTGTCCCGCGTCCCGACCAATGTCAGGTCGGGACACTGGACAAACAAGCAAGGCTCCCGCGCACAGGTGGAGCCCGGAAGGGCTCACGCCCCCCGACTCCGCCCCCTCCTTCCCCCATTGGCTCCCTCCCCAAATCCCCGCCTCTTCCCAAGCACGCCATGCCTGGGAGACGCAGGGGAGCGCGGGGCAGGGGTGAGTGTGAGTCCGGCCTGGCCCTGAGCACAGGCAGGACTCGGGCGCGGTACCTGGAGGGAGAGTAGGGGGGCGGCCTGCGGGGCCAGGCGGCGGCTGTTCTCCCCACCTGGGCAGTGGGACTCGGGAGCAGCCGCTGCTGCAGCTCCCACTGCCGCGGGGGGAGGAAGTGGCCAAGCACGTGGTGCTCTGCGGCTCTGGCACCCGAGCCCGGGCCTGCTGCGGGGACCCAGCAGCGCGCACGCTGTGCCCAGCCCTTGGCCAGTCGCGTCTGGGCTGGCTGCCCAGCTGGTGCAATCCCGCGGGTGGCCCCGGGGCGGAGGTATCGGCAGCCCCGGTCGTTCCCCTGTGGGACCCGAGCGGGACGGGGGTGCTGGGGCCTGCTGCCCCCACTCCAGGGCTGCCCGCGGGATTTACACCAGCTGGGCAGCCAGCCCAGACGCAACTGGCCAGGGGCTGGGCACGCGCAGCGTGTGCGCTGGGTCACCGCAGCAGGCCCGGGCTCGGGGGGTTCGCGGGCGCCAGAACAGCAGCCGCCGAGTGCCATGTGCTTGGCCAGCGGCCGCTTCCTCCCCCTGGGCAGTGGGAGCTGCAGCAGCGGCTGCTCCCGAGTCCTGCTGCCCAGGTGGGGAGAACAGCCGCCCTACTCTCCCTCCAGGTACCGCGCCCGAGTCCTGCCTGCTCGGGGCCAGGCCGGACTCACACTCACCCTGGCCCCGCGCTCCCCTGCGTCTCCCGGGCCTTCCTCCAGCGCTTGCGGAGGGAGGAGGAATGGGGGGCGGGGGTTTGTTGTTGTTTTTTGCTCTGCTGCCGTTTTTTTTCCCCCTGTCCCCCCCCCCCCACATCCCGATATTTGACCTGGGTGATCTGGTCACCCTAGTTTTGTAACAACAACAGAACCTAGTGAAAATGCCCCTGCAATGGTTACTGTCAGAGAGCATTTTCTAGAATTTATTGACATTGATGATACTACAGGAGCTGGTATGACAAATGTGCTTCTTAAAAAGCTGGAAGATACGGGAATTGCGATAGCTGACATGAGAGGTCAGGGCTACGATAATGTTGCCAACATGAGAGGAAAGAACAGAGGAGTGCAGACACGGATCTGAGAGTTAAACCCTCGAGGTTTTTTTGTCACATCCAGTTCTCATTCATTGAACTGGTGGTCAGTAATGCAGCGTCAGCTTCTAGTGAGGCTGCTGAATTTTTTAATGTAATTCAAAGCATCTATGTATTTTTCTCTGCATCAACTGATAGATGGCAAATTTTGAAGCAACATCTGGGAACATCCTCTCTGACACTGAAACCACTGAGTGCCACACGATAGGAAAGTCGAGTGGAGGCAATAAAGCTATGAGGATAATGCTATGACAGGAACTGTTTGTGGGAGAACAGTGGCAAAGGGAAATGGAATCACCAGAAACATACATAACTTCAAATTTCTGTGTGGCTTAGTGTTGTGGCATGGCATACTGTTTGAAATAAATATTGTAAGCAAGAGACTCCAAGGTGTTGACCTTGATATATCTGGAGCAATGGAACAACTGGACAAAGCAAAGTCATACCTACAGTCTTACCGGTCAGATGAGGGATTTCAAAACGTTCTGAAGAGTGCACAGAAGTTGGCAGAGGAACTTCACACTGAAGTTATTTTCCCACCCATTCAAGAATACAAGAGTCACCGAAGAAGAAGATATTTTGATTACGAGTGTAAAAGGGTTCAGGCCGGGGCTCGACCCTCCGGGGCAGGAGGGGAGCCACACCGACTCCCTGTCCACGAAACAAATAGCCGGTTAGCTCCGGTTCAGGCCCTTCGATGCAGGGCGGAGCAGTCCACAGACAGTTCCGCAGCCCAGGCCCTCTGGTCCAGGGGGCGGGGCTGGGGCGATACACAGTTCAACAGCCCAGGCCCTCTGGTGCAGGGGGGCTGGGGAAATAACAGTTCAATAGCCCAGGCCCTCTGGTGCAGGGGGGCTGGGGCAATAGCAGTTCAATAGCCCAGGCCCTCTGGTGCAGGGGGGCTGGGGCAATAGCAGTTCAATAGCCCAGGTCCTCTGGTGCAGGGGGGCTGGGGAAATAACAGTTCAATAGCCCAGGTCCTCTGGTGCAGGGGGGCTGGGGCAATAACAGTTCAATAGCCCAGGCCCTCTGGTGCAGGGGGGCTGGGGCAATAACAGTTCAATAGCCCAGGCCCTCTGGTGCAGGGGGGCTGGGGAAG
>NW_020664471.1:4091916-4113133 GCF_002925995.2 Terrapene triunguis | reverse complement strand
AAGTAACAGTTCAATAGCCCAGGCCCTCTGGTGCAGGGGGGCTGGGGCAGCTACACACTCGGGGTAAGCCCTGGCGGCGAGACCAGAGCGTTGGGTGAGGGGGAAGCCTGCCACCCGGGTGTGGGGGTGGCAGGGGGGAACGCAGGCCCACCCACTCCACTGCGTTCCAGCCCGGGGCCCTAACAGCGGTTACTGCCGCTGCCGGTCAGTGGGGTATCCTGACCGAAACACACTGACATGGGTTCGCATGCCTCGACAGCCTGACCAGGGTCGGCTACCCCCGGGCTACTTCCAATTTCCCCCTCAGGGCCTACCTCGTCCGCGGCACCGGGCAGGGTCCAGTCCACCAGCATAGGCTCCTCCCGGCCGGGGCTTGGTGGCAGGTCCGGCAGCTCCGTCGGAAAGTCCGGCCAGTTGCACTCGGGCGGTTCCTCCGGGTAACAGCAGGGCTGAAGGGGTTCTGGGGCGGTCTCACCGTCGGGGTTGCTGTGGGGGAGTTCCAAGGGCTCCCCCCAATGACGGGAACGGACGGGCTCCGGCGGCTCTTCGTCGTAGTGAGCCCGGGGCAGCTCCGGCCAGCTAGGAGAATATCCTCGGGCCTCAGCGGTATCCGGGTCGGGAGCTCCCGGCCGCACGTCTGCTCCCTGCGGTGGCCGGGCTCTGACTGAGCTCTGGCGGCCAGCCTTTATACTTCCTGTCCCGCCCCTTGACTTCCGGGGGGCGGGGACAGGTGGCGGTGGCTCCGCCCACTCAGGTGTCTGCTCCGGTGCTCCCTCCTCTGGGCAGGAGGGGAGCCACACCGACTCACTACAACGAGGCATGGGATAATCCCATAAGAGACCCCAAACAACAATTCATAGTTGAATTCTTTAATCAGGTGCTAGACTGTGCAATACCGTCAGTTGAAGAATGTTTCATGCAGCTCAAGGAACAAAGCAGTATATTTGGGATGTTGTACGATAAACTCCCAAACTCCTCACTATTCCTGAAGAAGACCTACACCAGCAATGCAAGGCATTAGAGACAGTGTTGACACATGATGACATGCGCGATATTGATGCGAGTGATTTAGGTGATGAACTGAAAGTCCTTTCAAGATACATTTCAGCAGGATCAACTCCAAAGGCTGTTCTGGAATATATGTGCACAAATAAGATGACCACCCTCTTTCCAAATGCTTTTGTTGCTCTGCGCATACTTCTAACACTTCCTGTAACAGTTGCCAGTGGAGAACGCAGCTTCTCCAAGCTGAAGTTAATTAATACACTTCTACACTCCACGATGACACAGGAGAAGCTGGTCGGCCTTGCAACCATCTCAATACAGCATGAGCTGGCCCAGACTGTGGACCTTCAGCAGGAAGCAGTTCAAATCTTTGCAACCAAGAAGACACGGAAAGCACCGCTTTGATTATTCAAACAGATAAAAATGCCAGTGTTACTATGCAGACAAGAAAAGTTACATTTGCTGTTCAGGCATTTGAAAGTTAAGTGTTACTTAAAATTTTTGAACAAGACATTTTAAGTTGTTAGTTCTACTCCTCTCATGGTACTGCTCTGCTACCTACCCCAATAAAGGAGAACAGGAAGAAGGCAGAATTGAGACCTTTCAAAGTTTTGGCCCAAGCAAGGGGGCATGGGAGCGTCTTTTGAGCTCCCCACCTCAGGTGCCAAAATGTTTTGTGGGCTGGCCCTGCCCAATTCAATCATGATGATTATTCTCCATTGACAGCTACTTTGTGAGATCTGTCAGCCAGTTCCTGATCCATTTAATTTATGCTTTATTCATATTGTATTGTGCTAATTTTTTTAATCAGAATGGCATTTGGTACTAAGTAAAGGTAACTGTGATGTAATATACTTACTTCTAATGAACAATTGACAAAATTAGAGAGGCAAGGTGGATGAGGTAATATCTTTTATTGGACCAACTTCTGTTGGTGAGAGAGACACACTTTCAAGTTTACAAAGACCTCTTCTTCAGGTCTGGGAAACTTAGACCTTGTCTACACTAGAACTTACTTCGGTATAATTTATGTCATTCAGGGGTGTGAATAATCCACGCTCTTGGCCGACGTAAGTTATACTGACGTAAGTGCCAGTGTAGACAGTGCTACATTGGCGAGAGAGCTTCTCCTGTCGATGTAGCTACCACCTCTCATGGGAGGTGGAGTAATTAAGCTGACAGGAGAGCTCTCTCCTATTGAGTGTCTTCACCAGAAGTGCTACAGTGGCACAGTGCAGCTGCGCCACAGTAGTGCTTCTAGTGTGGATGTAGCCTTACTCAGGGCTTGGCTACACTGGCACTTTATACCGCAATAAAGCCTCCCAGAGTGCTCTACCTTACTCTCCGTCCACACTGGCAAGGCATGTAAAGTGCTCTGACTCCCTGGCTAGAGCGCTCCTGGTACTCCACCTCCATGAGAGGGATAACCGCTGTTGCGTATTGGCTCAGACGCCCCAGGGCCAGTGTAAACAGGGAGTTAAATTACAGCATTCTGACTGACCTCTGGAAACTTCCCATAATCCCCTTAAGTCAAGTGGCCTCTCTTCTCTTTGTTGTGAAATCGGCTGAGGAATGCAGAAGTGCCTTTTCAGAGCTCTGTTTCAGACAGCGGCTGCTTATCTGCAACGGGGCAAAGCAAACATTTACTGAGTGATTGAGTGAGGCGGGGGGCTAGGGGAATCTGAACTTACAAGATAGCGTGCTGACACACTCTCAGCACTCCAAAAACCCACTCTCTCTCTTCCCCCACATACAAACCACACACTCCACCCCATCCCCCTCATTTGAAAAGCACGTTGCAGCCACTTGAACACTGGGATAGCTGCCCATAATGCACCGCTCCCAATGCCGCTGCAAATGTCGCAAATGTGCGCTTGCAGCTGTCAGTGTGGACAGACTTGAGCGCTTTCCCGAGTGCGCTCTCTGAAGGCTGGTTTAACCCAAAGCGCTCTACAGCTGCAAGTGTAGCCATGGCCTCAGAGTGCCACAGCCAAATTCAAGATGGAACAGATTGTTTAGCATAAATAGTTAACGCATATTTCAGGGGACCATTCTAGGTGAAGTGGCCCTTTAATACCGTCCCAGTCATAGGGGGGAAAGCAGCTGGGATCAGGAGGGGCTAGTGGGTTATAGATTGTTATCATAAGCCATAAATCCAGTTCTCTATTCAGTCCATGACTTTTAGTGTGTAGCAAAGTTATGAAGTTAAGCTCCCAGGCTCATCTTTTGTAAGTGTTGGTACAGGTTTCCTTTGAGGATGAGGAATGATAAGTCAGATATAGAGTGATTGCTTTGTGAAAAGTGTTCACCCACAGATGATGTGATGTTTTTGTCACATCACCTGAAGAAGAGCTTGGTGTAAGCTCGAAAGCTTGCATCTCTCACCAACAGAAGTTGGTCCAATAAAAGATATTACTTCACCCACCGTGTCTCTCTACTAGCTGTTAGGACAGTGCTGGAGATTCAACTGCTGCTTCCCATGCTTTACTTGCTCTATGAAGAGATCTTCAGGACTCTTCTCTCTTCACAAGCCAGATATAAGGCTGATTGTTACTAAATGCCTTTCTTTCTTAGACAGGGGTGCCATTTCAGATTTAGCTGTGATTCCAGAGGCTACTTGGGTACCCGAAAGCTCTTGGTTTTTTGCAGATAATAACTTAGATACAGTGCTCCTGTCAGATAATAATTTCTAATTCCTATATAAAGAGAGAGAATTAAATAAATATTAGACCCACTCAGCTCTAATACTAACAAGTTCCATCTTGTGTCTATTCACTTAAGGGACACTGGTTAGGTTTAAAAATTGAATGTATATTCTTACTTTGTTACTAACTCTTTAATACAACAATTGAAGAAAAATCTAGGTTACTTTGTATCACTTTTTTTTTTCAGTTCATCAAACTTGGAATAGATCATTTAACTTTTGGAAACATCTTACTAGGGTAAAACCCCATGAGTTTATATTGCACCTGCCTGGGCTTGAGGGGTGTTACCCCAATACAAATAATAGACTAGAAACTGACTTAAAACAGGAATGAAACTGACACTTTCAAGTCACTTTCATAGTATTGTCAAACCCAAATGTTCAAAAATCATGAATCAGGCTCACTAAAAATCATGAGATTGGCTTTAAAATAATGAGATTATGTAAAAATAATAGATTTAGTGTTCTTTTTATTTACATTCTGCTTTTTGAGCCTTTACCATGCACTGAAGCTTTCTCCAGAGCCACAAGGACTAGAAACTTCATTTTTCTTTAAGAAAATCACTTGACTCCAGGAGCTGGGACTTTAAGGAAAATCATAATTATCATGAGAGTCATGACAAAATTATGAGAGTTGGCAACACTGCTTTCTCTTCTGTTTAGGGTGACCAGATGTCCCGATTTTAGAGGGACCGTCCTGATTTTTGGGTCTTTTTCTTATATTTGTAGGCTTCTCTTACCCCCCACTCCTGACCCGATTTTTCACACTTGCTGTCTGGTCACCCTACTTCTGTTTAAAGGCTAGTTACTTTCCAGAAGGATCTTAAACACAACACTACAGTAATTGAGTTGCAGTTTTCACAGGAGAATATGTTAAACTAACCACCAAGAAAATTCCAGGTTTTAAAGTTGAGAAAAAAATTGGAGACTTCTGAGGTATATCAGGGCTACTGCAGGCAGGAAAGGAAAATAAACAGGCACAGGTGCTCTGGGCAGCTCTTCCTCTTGAAAGAAAGTTGGAGGGTCAAATCTTCTAGTCCTTAATCAAGTAAAACTTCTATTGTCATCAGTGCCTCCACTCATAAATATTAACATCACAGTGAACATGCGATAACATGTGTGATCAATAACTATACACTTCATACTTAAATATCAGAGACATCTTATCCAGAGTTACATATCAGATATGCCTAGGCTCAGGGACTACATATTCTGAACAATGCTGAGCACACAGATGGTGCCCAGTGAATAATACAAATCATGACAATAATTGTTGATATTATGGATTCTGTGGATGCAATTTCTGTTCTTAATTCTGGAATTGGCCTGAATACAGCTGAAACCATAAGAATGTGAGGTATAATCACATCTGATACTCATACGACACTTTCTCATTCCTTCCTTTTCTCAAACTCAGAACAAAAAAATGACAAAACAAAATGGTTTTCAGTTAAAATCTAAAATCGCACAGTAGGCATTGCTGTACCACCCAGCCTGGGGGAGAACCTACCACCCATTGGTGGTTAAGTCTCATCTGACTTATTTTCTTTCCTCTGTGCTGCTTTTCATACTGTCAACCATGACATTCTTCCCAATTGCTGGAGTCTCAGAGAACTGGCCTTCTTGGTTTTGCTCTCATCTGAGTCCTCTTTTTTGCAGCATGCATCAGAGAGAAAGGATGGTCCAGTAGATAGGGAGCTAGCCCTGAGAGACCTGGGTTCTATTCTCTCCCCCGCATCCCATGGACTTTCTGTATGACCTCAGGTCAGTGCTTTAGGACAGAGTTTTAAAGGTTTTTAGACACCCAAAGATACAGCCAGACATCTAGTGGGGTTTACAAAGCACCTAACCTTCTAGGCACTTTTGAAAATCCCACTAGGTGCCTAAATACATTTGAAAATCTGGCCTTTAGTCTGTGGGTCCTTCAGTGCCCCATCTGTACAATGGGGTACTTCTGGGGGAATTCTGTGCCACTGCGCAATGGAAAATTTTGAAGAGATTAACGTGCACATAGAATTTCCTTTCCCCCACAGAAATGGGCTGCAATGCTGCTAGCCCCCACTAGGAGCCACTGGATTTGGCAGAACCCAGCTTTCACATAGAGGACACTTCGGGGGGAGGGAAAGGGAGCTAGAGTGTTCCTGGCAGCTGCAGTTACCAGCATACCCTGAGGGAAGGAAAGGCGGTGCGCAGGAAACTCCATGCAAGCCTGGGACCGAGCATCACGCTGTTTCTCCCTCTGGATCCCTGGGCTCTGGGGGGGAAGGGGAAGGGTGTCTGGGCAAGGGGGGGGGCACTGCAGCTGGGCTCTGAGAAGGAGAGGGTTTGGGTGTATTGGCTGGGAGGGGCCCGCAGGTAGGCTCTGGGCAGGGATGGGGTGCGGGTATCTGGACTGGGGAAGCCCTGCAGTTGGGCTTTGGGGAGGAAGGGCTGTGGTGTCTGGCCCTCGGCTGGGCTCGGGGGTGGGTGGGGGAAAGGGGAGAGAGAAACAGGAACTGGGTTGTCATAGGGCTTTCTTTTACTCTTTACTCCCAGGGCAATTTTTATGTGTGTTTGTGTTGTTACAGACATACTTGCTGACAGGTATTTTGAAATGAATTACCAAAATAATTGAAACTGGTGTGATTATGCAATGTTATTTTGACAAATAAAATTTGCAGAATTTCAAAATATTATGCGCAGACTTTTAAATTATTTGGCGCAGAATACCCCCAGGAGTAAATGGGGATAACAGTACTGCTCTACCTCACCAAGGTTGAGGCGCTCAGATACTGTGGTGATGGGCCACATAAGTACCACAGGTAGAGTGGGAACTTTTCTATACCACTGCTATCCTTCCCTGGATTTTGGCCCCTTCTTTTCACCTACCCCCCTCACATCTCCCTCTTTTCTGAATGTAAACTTGGTTCAAAGGGCTTAGCTATATTTCTTCTGAGCCCCCTGCATTCTCTCCTCAACATTCCCTCCACCCTGCGCAGAGGGATTCCTGTTTTACAGGTTCATCTAAGGACTTCCAGATCTTTAATTAAATTACCAGCCCTTTCTTATCTTAATCACACTGCCTCTGTTTGTAAACAAAACACTGACTCCCTGCCCCCGGGGCACAAGCTGGAAGAAGCAAGCACCTTTCTGCAGAACTCACATTCCACCCTAAGTCCGTGCAGTTAAGAGCTCCGCCTGGGAGCCCACCTCCAGTATGAAACTCAGGGAGGGGGGCAGGAACCCCCCCCCCGCCCTCCCTAATTGGCGCCCTTGCTAGTATAACGGAGTTACTGTGTTGGCTGGGTCTGTGCGTGTGGAACATCCGCACACAAACTCTAAAAGATATGGCTCCTCCCAGAGAGGTAAGAGCCCTGCCTCAACGTACCTCTGAGGGGAAGTTGAATGTGTGTGCACTTCCTGACTAGGTGAGTGTTTCTACCAGCAGCAGAAGGGGGAGCTGCCTCTGTACTCTCTACCAGTAATAAATAGACAATCTGTTGTTAAACGAAGCTCGAGCCAGCATCCTCATTCTAGGAACTGCATGCCTGTGCTAACCCACCAACAAGGAGACCCTGGCCCTGGGGTCTTGTAACTGTAGCTTGATTAGTAGGTATACCTGGAAGTCAACTAGCTTCCTCTTTGGTAGGCACAACTTTGTGCTGACAAAAAAAATTAAACTCACAGGGAATTTTATAGGTGCAAATATTAGACTGAAGCTTGAAAAATTTCCCTGACACACAGTAACTCATGGACCAAACCTAGTAGCCCAGGTGGAAAATACTGGTGCTCCTGAGCCCCAAAGAGCCACTCCTATGCAATTGGGAGGAAGAAAATGGTTCTGTTCTGTTTTAATGCATGCTGTATTTAATTGTAACACTGTCAATCACTAGATGCTTGTAGTTTTCTGGGTGGAGTTTAAGGTGTTGGGTTTGACCTATAAAGTGCTAAATGGTTAGGGGCTTGCCTGTTTGAGAGATGCCCCTCTGTCCCCATGCCAGACTGCCCTAGTTATGGGCATGTTGGAATCCCTTAATTAGAGAGAGGGAGCTGCTGGCTGGATACTGTTCTGTAGGAGGCACAAAAGTCTGGAATTCGTTTTCTCTTCAGACTAACTCCTATGGTCTGAAACAGCCCAAATCTGCTGATATTCAGGGCTCCCTGGAAAGTTAATTTCTTCAAAGCTTTCGGGGACAGAGGCATGAGCTGTGAACTGGGCTGGGTATATTTTAGGCTGGAACCACAGTCAGGGTTTGAGGTCTTTTTTCCACTTTGAGGGAAGCTGCCATATTTGGTTTTGTTGGTCTGTATTTTTCAAGTATGTTCAAGGTGCCTAGAGCTTTCATGGATGGGGGCTGTTTTATGGCTGGTGGGAATCTAAATAGAGAATTTTATTTTAACAAACCTTAAAACTCACTCTTCTGCTTTTGATGAATCCTCTTTCCCTTTCCTGGCTTCACACCACTTTGTCTTTCCTCTTATAGATTGTGCAGTGTCTCTGCATTGTTCTGCATGTGTATAGGTCCCTCTCTCTCTCTCCCCTCTCCCTCCATTCCTTTATATCTATTCCTCTTCCCCCCACCCCACATTGTATTCTGATTCTCCCTCCAAGATCTCTCTTGTGCTCTCTGTCAGCCTAGCGCTTCTTAAAAAATGCATAACCTCTGTCATTTCCATTCTCTTATCCACCCCCAGCACATCAACTCTCACTCCATTTCCCACCCAGTTGTGGCACCTTTTCTGCTCGACTGAAAGAGTTCTGCACCACCCAACCCCAGTCACTTTCCTTGTAAAGGATCATTGGCCCTAGGTGGCTTTGCACCTGGTACATCTACAGTACGAAATTATTCTGAAATTATTCTATTTGAATTTTCGGAAGCAATTTTATACATTCAGTCTTGTGTGTCCCCACTAAAGCACGTGAATTTGGCAGAGTGCATCCACAGTACCGAAGCTAGCATCTAATGTCGGAGCAGTGCACTGTGAGTAGCTATCTCACAGTTCCCACAGTCCCTGCCGCCCATTGGAATTCTGGGGTAAGCTCCCAGTGCATGATGGGGCAAAAACATTCTCGCGGGTGTTTCTGGGTGTGTTTAGTCAGTCGCTGTGACGTTGTGCAGTCTATATGGTTTTATAAAAATATAAGTGAATATAATGTAACTGGGATAGTTTCGTGCAAAAGGTCTCTTGTAAGGTATCATTACAAAGTGCATAATGTACTGAGTATGATCATCTGATTTGTATAAATGTACCACTCTTGTATCTAAAACTAGAAATATAAAATGTAACTCTGAGGGCCTATTGTAATTATGTAAAGTGTGGGCCATTAATGATGGTTTGGAATCTTTATGACTCCCATTAACAAGGACCATTGTCTGCAGATGACTGCGTTTACCTGCAAGTCTCCCTGTATATGTGTGTGCTGGCAAGTGAGTAATGAAGTCTTGCAGTGACATGTGATCATGTCACCTGAACTGGAATCCATCTTTAACCTGGTGCTTTTCCAGTGAGGGGGGGGTGGAAACCCAGAGGGACAAAGGATTCCCGCCTTATGCAAAAGATATATAAAGGGGTGGAAGAGAAGAGAGAGGGAGAGGAGCCATCATGGAGAATCCCCTAGATAACACCTGAGCTGGAACAAGAGCTGTACCAGGGGAAAGAATTGTGCCCAGGCCTGGAAGGTGTCCAGTCTGAGAAAAACTTACTGAAGCATCTCTGAGGGTGAGATTATCTGTATTTAGTTTGATTAGGCATAGATTTGCGCATTTTATTTCATTTTGCTTGTGACTTACTTTGTTCTGTCTGTTACTACTTTGAACCACTTAAATCCTACTGTCTGTATTTAATAAAATCACTTTTTATTTAGTAATTTACTCAGAGTATGTATTAATACCTGGGGGAGCAAACAACTGTGCATATCTCTCTATCTGTGTTATAGAGGGCGAACAATTTATGAGTTTGCCCTGCATAAGCTTTATGCAGGGTAAAACGGATTTATCTGGGTTTAGACCCCATTGGGAGTTGGGCATCTGAGTGCTAAAGACAAGCACACTCCTGTGGGCTGTTTTTGGGTAAACTTGCAGCATTGGGACAAGTGATTCAGACCCTGGGTCTGTGTTGAAGGGGACTGGAGTGTCTAATTCAGCAAGACGGGGTGCTGGAGTCCTGAGCTGGCAGGGAAAACAGAAGCAGGGGTAGTCTTGGCGCATCGGGTGGCAGCTCCCAAGGGGGTTTCTGTGATCCAACCCGTCATAGTCGCTCCTCCCTCCGTGAAAGCTACAGCAGACGATTGTTTCACACCTTTTTGGCTTGCAGACTCCATACTGCTTTCAGCAGATGGTGCAGTACGGTGCACCGCTTCTCTCCTGGTACTATGAATCCACTTCGCATTTCCTCTCGTCTTTCTATGTAATCTCTATAAGTATCTACTCTTTCTCTTCCTCATCGACCGCTTCCGCTGCCAACTCTGCTCGGCCATCGTGAACCGAGCAGCACAGCTTCTGCCACCAACTCTGCTCTCCCGCTCTTGCCGCACTACCGAGCTTCTCCATGTTGTCTGTCCTGGGCTCCCGCTTCCGTGAAAGCTACAGAAGACAACCATTTCTCGCCTTTTTTCGGCTATCATGAACCGAACAGCACCTCTTCCGCTGCCACTCTGCTCTCCTACGTTTTGCGCCCTTTTTCCAGGACTACCTGTGCAGGCGCGATAGCGTGGCAAGCATGGAGCCTGCTCAGATCTCCGCTGCAGTTTTGACCATTGTAAATACCTTGCGCATTATCCAGCAGTATGTGCAATACCTGCAAAACCGGGTGAGGAAGTGACGACAGCGCGATTACTATACTGATGAGTATGTGGCGATTGGGAGATCATGGTGGCATTGGGTCAGGTTCATGCCATGGAACGCCGATTCTGGGCCCGGGAAACAAGCACAGACTGGTGGGACCGCATAGTGTTGCAGGTATGGGATGATTCCCAGTGGCTGCAAAACTTTCGTATGCGTAGGGCCACTTTCATGGAACTTTGTGACTTGCTGTCCCCTGCCCTGAAGCGCAAAGACACCAAAATGAGAGCTGCCATCACAGTTGAGAAGCGAGTGGCCATAGCCCTGTGGAAGCTTTTAACATCCGATAGCCTACCGGTCAGTCGGGAATCAGTTTGGAGAAGGCAAATCTACTGTGGGGGCTGCTGTGCTGCAAGTAGCCAACACAATCATTAACCAGCTGCTATCAAGAATAGTGACTTTGGGAAATGTGCAGACCATTGTAGATGGCTTTAATGCACTGGGGTTCCCTAACTAGCGGGGCAATAGATGGAACGCATATCCCTATCTTAGCCCCGGAACACCAGGGCGGCCAGTACATAAACCGCAAGGGGTACATTTCCATGGTGCTACAAGCACTGGTGGATCACAAGGGATGTTTCACCGACATCAACATGGGATGGCCGGGAAAGGTGCATGATGCTCGCATCTTCAGGAACTCTGGTCTGTTTGAACAGCTGCAGAAAGGGACTTACTTCCCAGACCAGAAAATTACTGTTGGGGATGTTGAAATGCCTATAGTTATCCTCGGGGACCCAGCCTACCCCTTAATCCCATGGCTCATGAAGCTGTACACAGGCACCCTGGACAGTAGTAAGGAGCAGTTCAACTATAGGTTGAGCAAGTGCAGAATGGTGGTAGAATGTGCTTTTGGACGTTTGAAAGTGCGCTGGCGCAGTTTACTGACTCGGTTAGATCTCAGCACAACCAATATTCCAATTGTAATTGCAGCTTGTTGTGTGCTCCACAAGATCTGTGAGAGTAAGGGGGAGACATTTATGGTGGGGTGGGAGGTTGAGGCAACTCGCCTGGTAGCCAATTTCGCACAGCCAGACAACAGGGCGATTAGAAGAGCGCAGCAGGGCGCGCTGCGCATCAGAGAAGCTTTGAAAGCCAGTTTCATGGCCAGGGTACGGTGTGACAGTTGTGTTTGTTTCTCTTGAAGTTACCCGCCCCCTATACGTATGAAAGGAAATAAAGTCATAATTGTTTAAAAACTGTTCTTTATTATTTGTTGCACAACACATTGAGAGAAATCAGAAGGTAGACCGGGGGAGTGGGGTGGGGGGGAGGTATTGGGTTAGGGGGGTGGAGGAGGAGGGAAGGACAAGTCCAGAAACCAAATCAAAATTTCAGACATGCCAGGTATCTGCTGTTTGTGAAATCCAATGGGGTTGAGTGTGTGGGTCCTCGTAGCTTCCCAACCCCGTGTTCTTGGACATCTGGGTGAGGAGGCTATGGAACTTGGGGAGGAGGGAGGGCGGTTATACAGGGGCTGCAGTGGCAGTCTGTGGTCTTGCTGCCTTTCCCGCATTAGATCCACCATACAGTGGAGCATGTCAGTTTTCTCCCCCATGAGCTTGACCATAGCATCCTGCCTGCTCTCATTGCACGCATCCCTCCTCTCTTCGTGTTCATTTAATGCTTTACGAGACTCCGCAATTGTTTGCCTCCACGCATTCAGCTGGGCCCTATCAGTGTGGGAGGACTGCATGAGCTCGGCGAATATGTCGTCCTGAGTTCGTTTTTTCCGCCTTCTAATCTGGACCAGCCTCTGGGACGGAGTAGATAGGGGCCGCATTGAAACATTTGCACCTGCAGGAGGAGAAAAAGGGAGGGTAGTATTTTAATAGATACATTTTAGAGAACAAAGGGGACTAGTCATCCCAGTTTTACTTTAATGAAGTAATTAGATTCATGTGTAGGTCTGTACCACTCCAACTTTCAGGAATGTGGGAGCCACTAAAGAATTGAGCTATGCCACTAGGGGAGTTTGCAAAATAGAACTGAACAAGCAATCTGTCCCCCTGGGCTGCACATTATGTGAGTAGTGTTGAAATAGGAGAGCTAGACATTTTTTAAGTCACAAAGCAACAGTGTGTAATCCTCATTACCTTTGAGGGGCCTAGAAACCCTAACTTCACTGGTGGAAAGTCCAATACGCTACAAGTATTCTGTATTGGAGGAAAGAAATCCCTGAGGTTTACTATGAATAATGGGCATGCTGATGTATGAAGAGGCTTCCAAAGTGTGGGGAGGAATAAGTGCTTTCTAGGGGACCACAGTTTGAGAACATTTGACAGTAGGCATGTAATCAATTTAAATAATATGTTGACCTCTTAAGTGACATCAGGGTATTTTGGCAAGGTGATTGAGCTTACCCACCCTTAAGCTCAAATGCACTCTGAGTAGTAATATGGCATTATAGCATCAAGGGACATGAGAGCATTAAAAAGTGAAAGTCCTTTGCCAAACCCTTGCTTTAGCTCTGTCTAAAAGTTGGTTTAAAAGGTAACTTTCAATGTTGTTTAGCTGGCTGTGGCTGAGGGGTGGGAGGTGGTGGGAGGGTGGAGAGAACTCAGCCCAGACACAGCCCCAGGAAGGAGGGCTGTGACACCCCTCAAACGGAGGGCACAGCCTAGAGACCAGGACTGGAAACACGGTGCTAAAGAGGATTGTTAGACTAAACCTGAGGGGTGAGGGGAAGGGGTAGAGTTGCCAACTTTCTCATTGCACAAAACCAAACACCCTTGCCCCTGCCCCGCCCCTTCTCTGAGGCTTCACCCCCCACTCACTCCAGCCCAGCTCCCTCTGTTACTCACTCTCCCCCACCCTCACTCGCTTTCATTGGGTTGGGGCAGGGGGTTGAAGTATAGGAGGGGGTGAGGGCTCTAGCTGAGGGTGCAGACTCCAGGGTGGGGCTAGAAATGAGGGGTTCAGGGTGAAGGAGGGGGCTCTGGGCTGGGGTAGGGAGTTGGGGTGGGGGGGTGAGAAGTCTTTCTGGGGGATCAGGCTCAGGGGTGTGGCTGAGGATGAGGGGTTTGGGGTGCAGGAGAGGGCTCTGGGCTGGACCCAAGGGGTTTAGAGCATGGGAGTGGGCTCAGGGCTGGGGCAGGGGGTTGCGGTGTGGGAGCGGGTGTGGGATCCGGGCTCTGGGAGGGAGTTAGGGTGCAGAAGGGGGGTTCCAACCTCAGGCAAGAGGTTCGGGGTGCTGGCTCTGGCCGGGTGGCGCTTACCTCAGGCTCCCGGGCAGCAGTGCAGTGGGGCTAAGGCAGGCGCCCTGCGGGTCCCGGAAGCGGCCGGCATGTCCGGTCCGAGGTGGAGGTCCAGTCAGGTGGCTCTGCGTAGTGTGCTCTGCCCATGCCCGCAGGAGCCAACGCCACAGCTCCATTGGCTGCGGTTCCTGGCCAATGGGAGCTGGGAAGCCGGCGCTTGAGGTGGGGGCAGCGTGCAGACTGCACAGCCTCAATGGTTGCCCTTCCATCTAGGGGCCACAGGGATATGCCTCACGCTTCTGGGAGCTGCACAGAGCCAGGCCAGGCAGGGACCCTGCCTTAGCCCCATTGCACTGCTGACCGGACTTTTAATGGCCCAGTCAGCGAATGCCTGGCAACCCTAGGAAGGGATCTTTTGCGGGGGAGCTGAATGGTATTTAATAAATTAGACCACAGGAAAGTGGGGAGTACTGGTTCAAAGATCTTGCCTGTGACTGGATTATTCTGGGAACTCAGAGGAAAACTGAGGCAAGGTGTCTGCAGGCAGGGGTGCAACCACAATTTTCCTAATGAAGAAGCCGGTGAAGTGCAGACTTTTGAATGGGGTTACCCACTTCACATTGCTTTGACCTCTTTCCCCCCCCCCCCCCCCCCCCCTTCCCTTTTCACCAAAGAGACCTGATTGGCTGGGATCTCTTCTCTCTTCTCCCTTCCCCCGCAAACTGGAGAGACTGGGCGTCTTGCCTGCACCTACCCCCACCAGAGAGACCTTGACCAACCAGAACCTCTCCTCCCCGCCCTGTCTATGGCCAGGGAACGGCTTGGGCCCCCTGCCCCGTCCCTTGTTGCACCTTTGCCTGCACAAGGCCATGAGGGCATCCCCTGAGAAGATACCTGTCTACAGGGAGTGCTTATATACCTTCTGTGATAGAAGGGAGAATATTTAAATGCCAATTTATTTGAAAGTGTACACAGAATCACTGGGCTGAGTTTCTTCTCGTTAGCATACTCTACAGTTAACCTATATTCTCTGGAAAATATTTTAATCAGCCCTTGTGCAGGGCTGTGGTTGATTCATTAGGTGAATAGTTTTTCCACTGAAACGGTACTGAACTACATATGCAGCATGGTGCTAAAGTTTCAAACCACCTTCCAGGCCCCTTGTCATTAATGACCTCACAGCACTTTTCTCAAGGATATCAACTCTAGTGTTTTAGCCAGATTGCTATTTGGACAATTGCACTGAGGCTATCTAAATTCATCATGAAATGTGAATTGGATATGGTATTCTTTTTGCACTACCCTCGATGGTTGTGGAGTGTTCTTAAACATCTGCTAGTCCTACCCCGTATGTGCTTGCATTTCAGTAGTGGAGTAAGTGATTCCTTGTATAATGGAGCTTGATTGGCCACTTAATTATACTGGTGTAAAAGTCAAGTAATGAAATGGTGAGTCTGACTGATAACTTCTGAAGTGTTTTAGAATCCTTCAGTGTATAAAGCTCTGTATAGATGTAAGATGCCACAGTACTATGTACTGGAGTCGTCACAGAGCAGCTTTAACCTACTTTCAGTCACTTGTAACTTTCTGAAAAATTCTCCATTGGCCTGGACCCAAAACTGAGGAATGTGCCTGTGGAATATTTCAGGAATATGTTTTAACATCAACAACGAAACCCAAAAAACATAACTTGGCCCAATGTTTGCAGCCGATGGCAACATAAGGGTTCCTTTTAAGCAAAGTTAGAGATTTTAGGGCCTGATCTAATGTCCATTGAAGTCAGTGGAAAGACTCCGAAGGCATTTTGCCTGGCTGCTTCTGTGATGAGAAGAGGGTCCTTTTGAGCTCCCCCTTGTAAATCAAAGCAGCAGAGGATTGAATGTAGCCCATAATATGTGCAATGTGAACAAGATAACATTGCTATGAGAACCATAACATTTTCATGCCCTCATTTTGGAGGTTTATATTTTCAACTTTAGCATTGTATTAACAAGATTGAGGGCATGTGCTTCCGATGAATGCCTGTATCCTAAAGAATATCAAAAATACTAATGCCCCCTCTGTCTGAAGATGGAGTACTTAAATTTTTGTGGATTGTTTTGATACAGCTATAGTGATATTTTACAGGAAAACTCATTGTTCAGAAATGTGATATATCTCACAGAATGAGAATATTACTTCACATGTTGAACTAACGACAAAGAACCAGCAGGAAAACTGGCCAAAGGTTATTTACAGATCTTGGACAATGCAGTAATTGTAAACTTCTTGCCTGTTTCATAGATTCATAGATTCTAGGACTGGAAGGGACCTCGAGAGGTCATCAAGTCCAGTCCCCTGCCCTCATGGCAAGACCAAATAAGTTGATCAATTTATGGAATTCTCTAAACTATTTGGCCTGGATTATGTTTCATTTTCTAACATGCCACATGGGCCTAAAACTTTCCTATGGTTGGAGGATCTTTTTGAGAGAAACAGCTTCTGGCAGTTTGAGAAAATGGTCTGTTATACACTGCAAATAGATTACTGTAAATAGGTATGTTAGCTTTGTTGTATTCTTTCCCCCTACCTCTTGTCAGTCCTGTCTGTTTAAATTGTAAACCTTTTAGGCCAGTGGTTCTGAAACTAGGGCCGCTGCTTGTTCAGAGAAAGCCCCTGGCGGGCTGGGTTGGTTTGTTTACCTGCCGTGTCCGCAGGTTCGGCTGATCGCAGCTCCCATTGGCGGCGGTTCGCTGCTCCAGGCAAATGGGGGCTGCAGGAAGGGTGGCCAGCGCGTCCCTCAGCCCGCACCGCTTCCTGCAGCCCCCATTGGCCTGGAGCACTGAACCGCGGCCAATGGAAGCCGCTATCGGCCGAACCTGCGGACTTGGCAGGTAACCAAACCAGCCCGGCCCGCAGGGCTTTCCCTGAACAAGCGGCGGCCCTAGTTTCAGAACCTCTGTTTTAGGCCAAGAACCGTCTGTTATAATGTGTTTGTACAGAGCCTAGTGTAACCCACACACCTCCTGGGTGTGGTGCTCTGTCCCCCTCTAGTGGCAATGAGTCCACTTAGAGATTAATGAGTCTGCTACAGCCTTTGCTAAGAGGCATGTGGCTTTTAGCTCATGCAGTGTAGAGCCTCATGCATTTAGCTCCACAGGTCCCAGATTCAATTCCGCCCGCTGACGACTGGGGTCTCAGTGTTATGCTAGCACAATGGGGCCCTGGTTCTGGTTTGTCCCTTGGCACTATCATAATAAACTTGAAAAATTAACTTTTATTAAACTTTTAAAGAGTTTTCTTTTCAAAGTAAGGAGTCTGCCTGCTTGCCATTCTGTAAGGCAGAATTGATGTACTGTGTCATACAGGAAACACACCCATTGTGCTCCCTCCTGGTGACTTGCCTTTTATTCTTTCTGACTGTTTCCCTTCATCTAAAATATTTCTTTGACTGAAAGTATATGGTTGCTCCTTGTGTATGGAGAAATGTTATTCTCTGGCCTTAGCCCTCAGAGTAAAGACTCTTGTTTTGCCTTTCGAACACAGCCAAGGGATATATGAATCCATACTATAGTTCCAAGAGTATTCAGTACCGCACTAGTTTCATATGCTCTTGATAACTGGGAAGATATTGTAAAATTAAATTCCCCAGACTAGCTATGTGAGCAAAAATAAGCTACCGTGAATCATCTGACAAAAGTGGTACATGGAAGAGTTCAGATTATACATGACTTTTTGGTCTTTATCATCAAACCATAAAGCCAAGTGGCTTAAATGAATGATACAAACTGTTTTTCTCTTGGGTGTAACAAAAGCTCTTTCTTTACCTTCTCACCAGGACTCTATTTGCTTAAGACTAATCAGCCTCCTCACATTTTTATTGGGATTATCTGAATTGATCCAAGATGATTGCCTCCTTTCTAGGCTACCCCAGTCATCTACTTTCTCTTCAGGAGCAACTTGTCTCCTTTCCTGATAGCTGAGCCAATTCTTTGAGGGAGAGAACTTCCCTTGCCTTGGAAGAATTTTTTCCCCTTCATCACTTGACACTATTCAGAATTAAGTACACCATGTTACAAGACATACAGAGCAGAAATTATTGTATAATGAATGGTATCTCTAAGCTTGAATTGACTGATGTACAATAGTTAAGGCACTTTTGTGTGCTGCATCAGAGAGAGGTGAATTGAATGTTAAAGGGATTTCAACAACACTCAAATTCATACAGCTGGAAAAGTTACTGTTTTAAGATCATAGAATCATAGGACTGGAAGGGACCTTGGGAGGTCATCTAGTCCAGTCCCCTGCACTCATGGCAGGACTAAGTATTATCTCTAGACCATCCTTGACAGGTGTTTGTCTAACCTGCTCTTAAAAATCTCCAATGATGGAGATTCCACAACCTCCCTAGTCAATTTATTCCAGTGCTTCCTAACCCTGACAGTTAGGAAGTTTTTCCTAATGTCCAACCTGAACCTCCCTTGCTGCAATTTAAGCCTATTGCTTCTTGTCCTATCCTCAGAGGTTAAGAAGAACAATTCTTCTCTCTCCTCCTTGTAACAACCTTTTATGTACTTGAAAACTGTTATCATGTCCCCCCTCAGTCTTCTCTTTTCGAGACTAAACAAACCAAATGCCAAGTTCCAGGCAAGAGAATGATCTGGTAGCTATAATGAAGAATGAACTTTGGAGAACTTTAATGTGAAGTTACTTACAATCATATGTTTTTATTATAGTGTTTACAAGATGCATAAGAAAGAAAACAAACTTTAAATAATAAGACAATGGTTTGTCACACCTAAAAGGCCCAGATCCTGCTCTTAGGAAGGTCTCTGGGAGTTTGCTATCCACTACAGTGGGAGCAGCAATCGGCCTATATTGGGGGTGGGGGGGGGGAACCACAAGAAGGCTACGACAAACACGTACAACCTTCTCAAACAGTGTCCCCCTTGTGTTTGACGTAGCAAGAGGGAAAGGGAGGCCTATTTCAATTTTGAATGTCAGGAAATCTCTCTTCTCCTTTCTTTGTTCAGCAGAAGATTCTGATCTGAAAGCGAGAAGTGAAGTGTCTTTTGGAGGAAAAAACCCCAGGTGCATTAGAAGAACGTTCTCATTCACATATTCTTAAGGGGGAGGGGGGAATGCTGCAGAACCTTGATGGAATGGTTTTGGTGCTTGTAGCGGGGTGGTTACCCCGCTCCTGCCCTGAAGGGCTTAAAACAGCCCTGGGAGCGGGCTGTGGCAGGGGAAAGGCTAGGCTGATTGGAAAGCAGCCACAGCTGTGGCTGGCTTAATGAGGGCCCAGCTGGCCCTTATAAGAGGGCTGGGGCCAGAGACAGACTCTCTCTAGCTTTGAGAGGGAGGGACCTGGCTGTAGGGAGCTGTGAGAAGGTACCTGGAGTGGAGCAGGGCTGGGGGAAGGCCAAGGGAGCTGGGGAGCTCCAGTCTGGAAACCCCCCAGGCTGTGGCCTAGTGGCAGGCCAATTAGGTACTGGGGTTGCAGGGGGCAGCCCATGGGTAGGCAGGGGCAGCAGGTCCAACCCCCCCGTGCCTATGATGAGTGGCTTTTACACTGCAGTCTGCCCCAGTGAGCGGGGGCTAGATGGTGACTGGCAGTAGCCCATGACTGAGGCAAGGTGGGGATAGAGGGTTGGCGGTCCCCCTGTGTGGGGAGACCCTGAGACTGGGGGGGTATTGCCGGGGGCAGCACCCCAAAGAAAGGGGCACCGGGGTCTGGGAGGGACACGGGGGCAAGCGGGACACCGGCCTGCAGAGGGCACTCTGGAGGCTGGCGAGCTAATTCCCTGGACGACCAGCAGGAGGCGCTGCAGCGGTGAGTCACGCACCGTGACAGTGCTACTTTGGGCAGTACCATATTTAGTTGCTTTGATTTGAGTGGCCATTGAACCACTAATAAGAAGATACATCAGTTATCTGCAAGTGATATGATATTTTGTATGCAGAGACTAGCTTTAATCCACTGAGTGATGTATTGACCAAGACACCTGGATAACATCTGGGAAAGCTTAAAACAGGAGGGGGTCTAGTGAACTCTTTTTCTGATTTACTATTTCTCCAGAAATTGTTTCCTGTGAATGTGCTGTTTAAACTGTAGGAAAAATGATACATTAATCTGCCTTCCAAAACTACCTCTTGACAGTACAGTGAAGAAAAGTCTACAGGACTGGACAAATAAGAGCCAGCCCCTTTTGGGCTTTCAAAACTTCTTCAGTGCCTAATACAGCATAATAACTAGGACTGAACAACTGCGGGGGGGCGGGGGAAATTGTAGGCAACCATGAAACTACGGCAAATGTCCACTTTTTAGGACAGAAGTGAAAATGTCTGTTAGAAATACTTCCTGCTTCCAGAATGACTACAACTATCAACTGCAGAATGTGCGCTCTCTCTCTCTCTCTCTCACACACACACACACACACACACACACACACACACACACACACACATATATATAAAAAACAAAAATTAACTGAACACCTGCAAACCTCAGGTTCAGTTTATGTACTGGATGAAGTTTGGAGACGGTGTATTAGCTATCAGACTCTCCTCTGACTAGTGTCAGAGGCAGTAAACCCCAACGAGAAGCACCAGCAGTTTCTATTGTGATGTTACTACCTATAAACAGTGAGCTGACGTGACACTGACAGGCCTGCAGGTGGGTGAGTTGTGGAATGCCATCCTGAAGGGTACAATTCCCCCCCCCCCCACACACACACACCCAATGAGTATTTAGTGTTTTCTTCATGACTAGGCTTATGTGATCCTCAAGGCCCTAGCCTTGCCTCTTTTTTTAAGATGAACATTGGCATGGGATGCTTGCAGGCAAACACAGGGATTCTTCTTGCATTAGCAGTGATTTTCTTGATAGTGCATATCTTGTAAGTGTAAAATGGTGAAGATTGATGTTGGATGTGACATTTTAAATATAAAAATTAGTCCTAGAAACACTTGTACTGTAATTGGTTAATGTTGCTGTACCACTGCCCTCTACTGGACGTAATTAGAACTGCTCAAATGTGTGTTGTAAGTCCTATCTGCCTGCTCTAAAAGCAGAAGAGCCTTCTCCCATGAGCTATAGGAGAATCTCCATTAGCACAATCTGGGTCTTTAGTAATAGTATGACACAGGAGTGGAAGGAAGAAAATTATTTTTATTGCCTGGCGAAGTGGGTCTGGTGTTACAAAAGGCTACACTTTATCTACTAGCTATACTAGTTAGTTTTATCCCTGCTATGGTTATGAAGTTCTTGAGATCACTTTCTGTTTTTACAATAATTCAGCCAACATGGCCTGTACTGGGCAGTAGAGATCATATTAAAATTATACTGCATAGTGTAAAACAGTATAGTATTGCAGAGAAGATGGTAGTGCACACACACAGACGTTCATGCTTCTTGGATTTTCCCCAGGGCTCTTATACCAGGCATCACCATGAAACTACTGAGAGTCGGAAGAAAACATTCACTGGCATGTCTGCAAACTGAGCACAATGTG
>NW_020664471.1:4007043-4091906 GCF_002925995.2 Terrapene triunguis | reverse complement strand
TATGCATTGGGACACCCTGTTGCCAGCCCTGCTGTTCGCCATCAGGGAGGTACCCCAGGCATCGACGGGATTTTCACCCTTTGAACTCCTGTATGGCAGGCAGCCCCGGGGGATCCTGGACCTCCTGAAGGAGGAATGGGAAGCCCAGGAGACCCGAGTCCTCGGGACCACCCAATATGTGTTGCAACTCCGAGAACGGCTACGAACGCTAGGTACGTTCGCCCGGGAGAACCTGATACAGGCACAAGCGAACCAAGAACGCCTCTACAACCGAGGAACTAGGGGACGGAGTTTCGGCCCCGGGGATCAGGTGTTGCTTTTGTTGCCATCGGCCGAATCAAAACTGCTAGCCAAATGGCAGGGACCCTACGAGGTAATCCGGAGGATTGGACCAGTAGACTACGAGGTCCGGCTACCGGGGCGATGGAGGGAGACGTCCATATACCATGTAAAACTTCTGAAGGCCTGGAAGACCAGGGAAGCCCTGCTCATCGGCCCATCCACCCCGGAATCAGAACTCGGACCCCTAGTAGGGGAACCCCCGGACCCGAGGCCGGTGACATTAGGGGAGGGCCTTGCCCCTATACAGAGAGAGCAAATACAGCAATTGACAGGGGAGTTCCCCGACATTTTATCCGCCCACCCTGGACGAACTGCCCTGACGAGTCATCATATAGCAACCACTCCAGGTCAGAAGGTAAGAGACCACCACCGGCCGTTACCCCGGAAGATGTGGGACACCGTCCGAAAGGAGCTGGAGACAATGCTGGAGATGGGGGTTGTGGAGGAATCAAAGAGCGAGTGGCGCAGCCCCGTCATCTTAGTCCCAAAGCCTGACGGGACTACCCGTTTTTGTGTTGACTTCCAAAAAGTCAATGCTATCTCCTGCTTCGACGCATATCTGATGCCGCGGGTGGACGAATTGTTGGAGCGGCTCAGGGGAGCGAGGTACTTATCAACCTTAGACCTAACCAAGGGATACTGGCAGATCCCCCTCACCCCAAACTCCCGGGAGAAGACTGCCTTCTCAACCCCGTTCGGCCTCTTCCAATTTATAACGATGCCGTTCGGGCTACACGGAGCCGCGGCTACGTTCCAACGGTTGATGAATAAGGACTTACAGCCCCACGACCAGTATGCGGCGGCGTATATAGACGACATCGTAGTCTATAGTGACAACTGGGAGGACCACCTACGCCATCTGGCTGGAGTGTTGCAGGCCCTTAGATCAGCTGGCCTTACAGCCAACCTGGTGAAGTGTCACCTCGGGCAAGAGGAGGTAACCTACCTTGGATATACAGTAGGGGGTGGGAAACTGACGCCTCTAATCAGCAAAGTGCAAGCCCTCAGAGACGTACCCGTCCCCAAGACGAAGAAGCAAGTGCGCCAGTTTTTGGGCCTAGCTGGATATCACCGTCGCTTCGTGCCAGACTTTGCATCCATAGCCGCCCCCCTGTCGGACCTTACAAAGAACTCACAGCCTCGACAAGTGCAGTGGTCGGAAGAGTGTAATAAAGCTTTCGAAGCTCTGAAAGAACGACTCACTCATGAACCCGTCCTGCGACACCCAGATTTTTCAAAAGAATTTATACTTCAGACAGATGCCTCGGAAGTAGGCCTGGGGGCCATACTCTCCCAGGAGTTGGACAGGGAAGAACACCCGATACTGTATTTAAGCCGTAAACTGTTCCCCCGGGAACAACGGTACTCCACAATAGAGAAAGAGGCCCTGGCAGTGAGATGGGCCATTGACGCCCTATGTTATTATCTGTTGGGGAATAAATTCAGGCTGATCACAGACCATGCCCCCTTACGATGGATAAATAGTATGAAGGACGCGAACCCCCGGATACTACGTGGGGTTCGCTGCAACCCTATGACTTCCGCATATTTCATCGCCTGGGTAAGGCACACGCTAACGCGGATTTCTTTTCCAGACAGGGGGAGGAGGGGGCGGACCAACCAGAGGGGTCCCTCTTAAGGGGGAGGGTGTGTGACGGGGCAGCCCCGCACTAGCCCCAGCGGCGTTAGACCAGTAGCTCTGACAGAGGAAGTCCCGCTCCGTTCGTACTGGGCATGCTCCAGATGCTCACTGAGTATAAAAGGAGGGAACTCAGTTCAGTCGGGGCTGGCGGCCGCAGGGGAAGGACCTAACTGGGAAGCTCCTGCAGAGGACCAGCTGATGCTCTTGAATCTGCCAGGAACAGAGGCTTCTACAGGCCGTCACGAACCCCTACTGTGGGAGGAACCAGAGGAGGCGACGGAGCCGGAGACTCGCGGAGAACACTGGGATCCGTGGGAGACCCCAACTCCCAAGCCGGTAGGAAGTGACCCGGGCGAGGTGACGGACTGGTACTTTGATCCCGGTAAGCTTCAGCGTGTTTCAGTAGCACCCCCCTCCCCCCGCCCCGGCTGAGCCAGTAGTAAGGTTCTACGGCCCTGTAATGAGGGCTTGTTCCATGGACCCTGGCCACTGGACCATGCTGCCCTGCAACCAGGGGCGGTTATATGGACCCTGGCCACTAGGCCGTGCTGCCCTGCAACCAGGGGCGGTTATATGGACTTCGGCCACTGGGCCGTGCTGCCCTGCAACCAGGGGCGTAAACTCTCACAATACCCTATATTTAGAATTGTATATCTTACACAATCAATAGGAATGTGAATATTCTATTAGTTTTTGGCTCCACTGAATTCCAGATAAAAGCTCCCTCAGCCATTGGCTAGTGTGTACAGTGCTTGGATGTGCAGTGACAGCTGAAGTCCATGTCACCTTGCAGTAGTTCATGATGATATGTGGGTCATGGTCCACCACTGCCCCACACAGGCTGATTTTTAACAGATCTATTCAGTTGAGAATGAGGAACAAGATTTAGGCTCTTACTTTTGCTTTATTGCAAGTGCCAATCTAAACCAAAAAGGAAAAACATACTAAAATTATCAGTAGTGAAGTATACAAGCAGTTTTACATTGTGCCATAATGCCCTCCTATAACATGAAGTGCTTCCTTCTTTATGCTGAGGTGGCAGGTACATAGATATTCTAGTAATAGTCTCTGTGGTTAGGGTGAACAGATAGCAAGTGAAAAATCAGGACTGGAGGTAGGGGATAATAGGCACGTATATAAGACAAAGCCCTGAATATCGGGACTGTCCCTATAAAATCGGGACATCTGATCACCCTATCTGTGGTTAATTCTCAGTAAAATGGTAATATCATCTTACCTCTGATTCTGATGTTTGCTATTTCCTAATTTTCATTGTCCTGTAATTGTATTACATATAAAATTCAATGTTAGAAGTTTTCCACCATGCATAAGCTCTTTCACATGGTAAGTGCAAAGAATGAAAGAACTATTAAGCACCCAATCCTCCCATATAGGCAAAACTCCACTTGGCTTGAATGGGAATAGGATCAGTAATTGTCTACTGGCCTTAATGATTCAATCCAGATGCTGCTGGACCAACAGAAGTAGTTTGGTGCAGACATTGATCAGGAAAGCATACATCTGTCTGCCCAAGGACAGACATACCAGAGCTTTCCTCAACCTGATGACACTCAGGTATCTGACAAATGTGAGTGGTTTGAAGATATACACTGTAGTAACCTTCTTACAGCCAGCAGCACAGTTGCTCTGATAACATACTGTAATCCCTCTTTGGAATTTTGCAGCAGTGCTACGGCTCCAAATGCAACAGTTGCAGAATTCCAGCAAGAATAGGTAATGCACCATTGGAGAGCTCATTGGCAGGAACAGGTGTTCTAGTGACTAGAACTGGGAGTGATTGAAGAGATGGGGGAGACAGACTAAGCAATGAACTCTGCAATGAGCTACTGTTGGGGTCATATCTTGAGATTTAGAAGTGTTGTCATGAGACATTATCATTGGATTGTGCTAATGGGGCTTCTTTTTACGATGGCTGCCTGCAAACACCACCTAAAGGGAGCTTTCTGCACAAAAACCTACAATCCTCTGTTGTATTAACTTCTAATTAAACTTTGTGGAGCTGAAGAAGAACATAAGAGTAGCCATACTGGGTCAGACCAAAGGTCCATCTAGCCCAGTATCCTGTCTTCTGACAGTGGCCAATGCCAGGTGCCCCAGAGGGAATGAACAGAACAGGTAATCATCAAGTGATGCATCCCCTGTCGCCCATTCCCAGCTTCTGGCAAACACAGGCTAGGGACACTATCCCTGCCCATCCTGGCTAATAGCCATTGATGGACCTGTCCCCCATGAATTTATCTAGTTCTTTTTGAACCTTGTAATAGTCCTGGCCTTCACTACATCTTCTGGCAAGGAGTTCCACAGGTTGACTGTGCGCTGTGTGAAGAAATACTTCCTTTTCTTTGTTCTAAACCTGCTGCCTATTAATTTCATTTGGTGACATCTAGTTCTTGTGTTATGAGAAGGAGTAAATAATAATTCCTTGTTTACTTTCTCCACACCAGTCATGGTTTTATAGACTTTAATCATATCCCCCCCCAGTCATCTCTTTTCCAAGCTGAAAAGTCTTAGTAATCTTTCCTCACACAGAAGCCGTTCCATACCCCTAATATTTTTGTTGCCCTTTTCTGAATCTTTTCCAATTCCAATATTTTTTTTTCTTTTTCTTTTGAGGCAACCACATCTCCACGCAGTATTCAAGATGTGGGCGTACCATGGATTTATAGAGAGACAATATGATATTTTCTGTCTTATTAGCTATCCCTTTCTTAATGATGCCCAACATTCTGTTCGCTTTTTTGACTGCCATTGCACATTGAGTGGATATTTTCAGAGAACTCTCAATGATGATTCCAAGATCTTTCTTGAGCGGTAACAGCTAATTTAGACCCCATCATTTTATATGTATAGTTGGGACTAAAGATATCTCCCATTGCTCTACACCTGTCCAATATAGAATCCTCAATTCCCAAGCCTACACTGCCAATTCTGATCCCACAAATAACCCTCTTTGGAACCCTAAAGATGAGTAAAGGTTAGGAGTCAGGGTGGTAATATGGATGTGGCTTGCCCAGCCTTTTGCGTAGTGTACAACAAGTATCTGAATAACAAATACAGGCAGAAACCTCTGTGTTGCATAATTCCGAGGAAATCATGACTAGCTGCAGAAAGCGACTAAGCTTGTCAGGTAAATTACCTGTTATATAGAATTCACTCAGCTTTCCCTGCATATCATGTTTTCCATTTGAAAGGAATTGTTCCTCTCTCTCCCGTAACAATTATGTTTAATTAGATGTTTTTATTCTCTTATGAACATTTTATTCCTGATCAAAACCACGCTGTTTTAGAAATCTGCAGGTGCACTTGCCACACAATTTTGTTGGACTGATTAGTTCTTGGAATGGCTCTGTAGCCTGGTGTCTTTCATCATGAAAGCAGTATCCTTAAGGGGATTAAGCATTTAAGTACCAATCAAGAAACCATACAAAGGCAAGCATATGTGTAAAATGAATAGACCACTGCGGGTTCCAAGATAATCATGCTGTGCCACAACCAATCTCCTGAGAGAGACATTATCAAAAAACTCTTGCAAAAATTAGTGATGTATCATTCAAATTATTTAATAAATCCAAGCAGACCTCTCCACACAGCTAAAGCAAAACAGCTTGCTTGATATCCAGTCATTCTGAAGAACCGGGGGGGGGGGAAGCAAAATTTCCCCTCTTCTAATGAGTTGGTTGTATATTTTATTTCATTTTAAAAATTGCCTTTCCACAGCACGTTTCTTTTTGAGGGGGGGAAGATGCAGTAAGTAAACAAAGAAACTGAGCTGGCTATGTTAGGAATGGCCATGCTATAGACTGATCCTGTAATGAGTTCCATGAGAGCAGATCCTTGAGTCTGCACAAAGCCCCACTGATTTCAGTGTGTTTGGTGTATTATCTTTTGCTTATTATCCATTATTCTCTTGTTTAAACTGTTAAGTCATCCAGTCAAGGAGAAGAAAACTACCATGTGACCAACACAATCTGAATAGTCAAAGTGGAATACAGGTCTGTCGCATCTTACACGCATTTAACATGCGCGATTTCAGCTTTACACGGTCGGCAAAAATAATAATTTTAATACTGTACCTGTAGTGCAGACGATTCCTCCCGCCATTCAACTCAATGTAATTTTGACTATACACGGTTTTCGCTTTACGCGCTAACCGCGGAATGGAACCCCCGCGTAAGATGAGACTCGCCTGTAATTCATAGCTGGAAACTGGTTCGTCCAAACATTTATAAGTGCAGGTAGTGCTTTGTCTTTCAGTGTGAAGAGTGCCATCCTGTAGGCTACAGAGCAGCACCCACAACTCCGACTGATTTCAAAAGGGAGTTGAGTGCTCAACATCCCACAGAGGGATTTACTACCTTGCAGAATTGAGGCCATAATAGATACTGCAGGATTCTCAAATTTCATTGCACCATGACCCCCTTGCGACAACAAAAATTTCTACACAACATCAGACTGAAGCCTGAGCCTGGTGCCCTGGAGGGCGGGGGGGAAGCCAACGCCCAAGCCCCAACGTCTTGGGCGAGAACAAAGCCGGAGCCCCGCCACCCAGGACTGAAGCCCTCTGGCTTTGGCCCGAGGCGGTGGGGCTCGGGCTTTGACTCTGGGCCCCAGCAAATCTAAGCCAGCCCTAGTGACCCCATTAAAATGGGGTTGTGACCCACTTTCGGGTCCTGACCCTGTGATGTTATCTGATTAAAATAGGACCATGTAGATAGATCATTGTTGCTACCACTGTTATATAATTGCAACAGATCTTATACAAAGTGTGTCAAGTCATACACAACTCAGTCCCCTTCCGGGGTTAAGTCCTAAACCAAAAAGTCCTTCACTCTTCCTTGGCTCAGCTTCACACAAACAAGGTATTTCTCCTTTACTGGGCTTACCTCCACACAAGTCCCTTGCCCTGCTCAGTTTATCTCCAGTTCTTCTTTATCAGGTGCTGGCCACCCAGGCTTGTCCCTGCTGGGAGTCTAAGTACCTTTTTAACTTGATTTCCCCTGCCATCATGGGCTTCTACCTCTTTCCCTGGGTTTCACAAACTTTAGCCCAAGGCTCCCCTTTGCTAGGATCTCTGCCACAGGCATTGACCCTGCCAACACCTGTTGCTCTACCCCTCATCACATCCAGTCCCAAACAATCAGACCTTCCTCTAAGACCTTTCCCAAGTAGAGTGAAAAGTCTACCTAGTTCCTCTCCTGGGTCTCTGCCTGAAGTGAGCTCTCTCTCTCTATTCCTTATTACCACCAAGTCCCACCTCGCCAGACCAGGAGGCAATCTGTTAATCAACTGCCCGGTGTGGAGCACCCCTAATTAGGTTTTCTCTTTTACCTTAGAGATGATGGAGATTAACCCTCATCACAGGGTTTAACAAGGTCATCGTTACTCATTTATGAAGTTAAGTGTTGTGGATACCACAATGAGATTCAAATATGTTAGGTTTCACAACAGAATAGAGTAGCTTTCTGTCATGTTAGCTGAAGTTCCATGAGTCCGTAATTTGTAATTAATTTAAGAAAAAAATCTACTAACTAAAGCAGGTGACTAGAACAATTGAGGTGTAATCTTGTAAATCGGATGTTTTATAGTTATTTTCCTATCCTGTGGAGTTTTCGTTGTGTTGCAATCTACAGCCCCGATTTTAAAATAAATCTCAACATATGCTTAAACCCATCATTATTCAGAACAGATTTACATCAAACGTGCTTAAATGCTCTTCTGAATAGGGATGCTTTCATGAATCAAGACCTATGGGCCTAATCCAGCTCTTATTTAATTCAGTGCAAAGACTCCCATTGACTTCCAGTGACACTGAATCAATCTGGACTTGTCTTCACTACTGGGGTAAGTCGACCTAAGTTACGCTACTCCAGCTACATAAATAACATAGCTGGAGTCAAGGTAGCTTAGGTCGACTTACCCTGGTGTCTACACTGTGCTGCATTGACAGGAGACGCTCTCCAGTTGACTTACTTTACTCTTCTAGGTGAGCTGGAGTACTGGAGTTGACCAAAGAGCACTCTGCCATTGATTTAGCGGGTCTTCACTAGATCTGCTAAATCAACACTCACTGCATCGATCGCTGCAGGGTCGATCTCCCCAGTAGTGAAGACAAACCCTGACTGATTTAGTGTTGGTCATAACCTACAAGTTGCAGACTGTTTGCTGTGGAACGCTGAGTTCCAGCAATCAGTGTCTCACAAGGCTTCTTGATTGTTTCCCCACCTATTCTGGGGCCCGAATAGTCTTCTGAAAACCAAGGAAGTTTTCTCCATTGACCTTAACCGGAGCAGGAATAGGCCCTTACAAGAGGAGTTCTGGGATGTTCAGTCAAAAAAATCATATCTTGAAAGGGACTACACCACACCTGAATACCTTCCTTTTGACTTAAAAAAAAAATTTGGAGCCTTGTAAGCAGAAATAGTCCCCCACAGGAAGAGAAAAAGAACATACTGTGTGAGTTGTGTGTGAAACATTTAATTAACTCTGCAGCCTAGGTACAGAACATGTGTTTCATATGAGTGATTTTCCTTCAGTCCTAAAATACATGAGCTTATTAAACTTTGCAAACTTTCTGTAAGGAATCCCTGAAGAATTACAACTCATGATTATTTTTGCTGTTCTCTCTGCAGAATGATCTTCAGAATACAGAATAGCACTTCCTACTTCATTGCTTTAAGGGGAAAAAAAAGCCCTTGTGTAATCAACATTGCTTTCATAATTTGTAGAGTAACAAATATTTACCCAGTGTAAGTATATGCTAAAACCTTTTAGCATATCTTACCCATGAATCCACAGAGAGGTGAGAAACAGTACTCAACTACCACACTATCTGAAAAATAAATGGTGTCCAGCCAGACTAAATCTGCTAATGAGTGGAAGGAAATGATGTCAAACGTTTTTTCTTTATGACCTCCAGGGGTATATGCTGATTTTCTTGGCATGGCTCCAGAGCCCTAGTGTGTGTACCAGAGTGAAGGGGAAAAGGCAAGATTTTAGTGATGCAAAATAAGGTTCTGAAGAAAAACAAAGGGCTTATGTTAGCTCTAATATACCCTATGTTTAGTTGGCATAAATTATAAAGTTGTCTGGTTTTAAGAGTATAGAATATTACTTTCAGGAGAAAGTTTAAAATTAAAACACTGCCCAAAGTACACATTGATCAGATGAACTGGTTTATAAAAGGACACAAATTTAGGGATGCATTATTTGCTCTTCCTTCTCTACTGAAGACAGCACAATGCCAGATGTACTGCAGAAGGATCACTTAATTTTATTCAATATTCTCTCCATTGCTGTTCCCATCCAAAGCTACTATAGGTAGGAAGTAGGGCTGTCAAGCGATTAAAAATTATTGTGATTAATTGCGCGATTAAACAATAATAAAATATCATTTATTTAAATATTTTTGGAAGCTTTCTACATTTTTCAAATATATTTCAATTACAACACACAATACAAAGTGTACAGTGCTCACATATTTTTATTATAAATATTTGCCCTGTAAAAAACAAAAGAAATAGTATTTTTCAATTCACCTAATACGAGTACTATAGTGCAATCTCTTTATCATGGAAGTTGGACTTACAAAGATAGAATTATGTACAAAAAAACCTGCACTCAAAAACAAAACAATGTAAAACTTTAGAGCCTACAAGTCCAATCAGTCCTACTTCTTGTTCAGCCAATCGCTCAGACAAACAAATTTTATATTTGCAGATGATGATGCTGCCTGCTTCTTGTTTACAATGTCACCTGAAAGTGAGAACAGGTGTTTGCATGGCATGTTGTAGCTGCTGTTGCAAGATATTTACATGCCAGATGCACTAAAGATTCATATGACCCTTGATGTTTCAACCACCATTCCAGAGGACATGAGTCTATGCTGATGATGGGTTCTGGTAGATAACTATCCAAAGCAGTGCGGACCGATGCATGTTCATTTTCACCATCTGAGTCAGATGCCACCAGCAGAAGGTTGATTTTCTTTTTGGTGGTTTGAGTTCTGTAGTTTCCGTATCAGAGTGTTGCTCTTTTAAGACTTCTAAAAGCATAGTCCATATCTCATCCCTCTCAGATTTTTGGAAGGCACTTCAAATTCTTAAACCTTGGGTCGAGTGTTGTAGCTATCTTTAGAAATTTCACATTGGTATCTTCTTTGTATTTTGTCAAATTTGCAGTGAGAGTGTTCTGAAAACGAACAACATGTGTTTGGTCATCATCCGAGACTGCTATAACATGAATTATATGGCAGAATGTGGGTAAAACAGAGCAGAAGACATACAATTCTCCCCCAAGGAGTTCAGTCACAAATTTAATTAACGCATTATTTTTTTAACAAGCGTCATCAGCATGGAAGCATGTCCTCTGGAATGATGGCTGAAGCATGAAGAGGCATATGAATCTTTAGCACATCTGGCACGTAAATATCTTGTGATGCCAGGTACAACAGTGCCATACGAACACCTGTTCTCACTTTCAGGTGACATTGTAATTAAGAAGTGGGCAGCGTTATCTCCCATAAATGTAAACAAACTTGTTTCCCCTTAGCGATTGGCTGAACAAGAAGTAGGAATGAGTGGAGTTGTAGGCTAAAGTTTTACATCATTTTGTTTTTGAGTGAAGTTAGGTAACAAAAAACCCTACATCTGTAAGTTGCACTTTCATGATAAAGAGATTGCACTACTGTATGTGTATGAGGTGAATTGAAAAATACTATTTTTTGCTTATTTTTACAGTGCAAATATTTGTAATCCAAAATAATATAAAGTGAGCACTGTACACTTTGTATTCTGTGTTGTAACTGAAATTGATATAATTGAAAATGTAGAAAACATCCAAAAATATTTAATAAATTTCAATTGGTATTCTATTGTTTAACCATGCAATTAATCATGATTAACTCAAAAAATTGTGATTTAAAAAATTAATCGCGTGAGTTAACTGATTAATTGACAGCCCTAGTAGGAAGCATAATTTTCTCCAATATTTAGGGATAACTTTTTAGCCTAGTGCATGGGAAGTCAAACCCCTCTAATAGAGTTCTGTGCCTGACAAAATGCAAACTACAACCAAACTAGCAGGGAATTAGCGGAGTGGAGTAAAGTAGTATGCATGTAATTGTGCATAACAAAGCTTCATTCCAGTACCAGCCCTGATTATATATAATAACAGGGTTAATACCTGTCAAAATTTAAAGTAATTTTTGGGTTGAAATCACAGCATCAGTTTTAGGACTAAGTGTGTCTTTTATGTTGTATGCAAATAGGAAGGGACTGTGCACAGGCGAGGCAGGATTCAAGGTGCATATATTGAGGGTTTACCGCTAATGTGCTGTGAACCATCACTCCATGGGGATGTGCTGCATGGAGGGGGACCTGGGGATAGGTCTGGGGCAGGTTGAGGACCGTAGCTCCATACTACACAGATCCACTGGTTATTCCTCCCTGTGAGTGGGAAGAGGGGTGCAGGAGTAGCTTATGATATAGGCACCCTAAGATGGCCGCTCCAGCCACAAAGCTCCTATGTTAACTCTTCTCAGCCAGCATGGAAAGAGACAGATTCTTGTTCCCCATCCTCCCAGAAACTCCTGAGTGAACAGTTGATTTATCTGAACTGTTCTGTTGGGATGGAGATTTGTGCCTAATACAATAAGTGTTCCAAATATAATCACTGGGGCGGGGAATGTTTATATTAAGATTGTGAAACATTGCACAAAGGTAGTTTGGCAAATCCATATTCAAACTAAAACCCAGGTAAAAGTGTAAGGGTGTATGAGTACCCAAGGTAAATCCTGGCCTCATTGAAGTCAGTGGGATTTTGCCATTAACTTCAGCGAGGCTAGATTTCCCCCATCCAGGGTGGGGTTTTTTAGGGAGGGGTTTACTAGCCACTTGGCTTCCCAAAATGTGTGTGTTTTATTTGAAAGCCAAGGTTGAATTGTGACAGAATATAATGTTTCATGATTGGCTAGGCATTCCGCTCCTTCTGAGATGGCATCTCTAGATGCCTGTGGGGAGATGGTCAGTGGCTAGTGGCCAGCAAATGGAAGTACTGAAGAGGGGATAACCAGAGGACCAAAACAGCTATATAACAGAAAAGGAAATGGGCCCCCTGCATTCTTCTGATAAATGCAAGAGTGAGAAGGAAACAAGGGAGACACTACAGCTAACTGCACTCTTCTTTTTACCTTTCTTAAAGATAACTACATGCTTATGTAAAAACCAGATGGATAGCACTGAACATTGGCATTCTCTCTTTATCCACAGACCAGGTACAGCACAGGCAGCAGGACAGGCTTCCCTTGCACTTTCTATCCATGTCCCTTGACCTTGAAGCTGGAGAGACTACCTTTTAAAGGCAACAGGTAAGACAGTCTTTGGCCCTGTTGCTGAGAATTTCCACAAAGGTGTTAGCTGTGATAGTGCTTTGTGTGATGTAGGTGATATTTTTCTAGGAACTGGAGACAGACCAAATTTGGCAACCACTAAGCCATCAGATGGTAGGGTGGATCACTACTCAATGGAATTACATTCAAACCAGTGGCCTCAAGGTGAAAGGCTCCATAGCCTCCTATTATAAATCCCATAAGCCATCAGTTCCCATTCTTATTTCTTTGTAAGGTAAGTGTTGCCTCTAGTGCAGGTTTTATTTATGTGAAGCTGTACTATGTCAACTCTACTTAGTGTGCACATTTCGTTTGACTTTTTTAGAGATCTGCAGGAATAAAGCAGAACTTTGCACAATAAACTCCTATTTCAAACATACTTTCTAGAGCTGGTTTCACACTCCTTAACTCACAGTGATGGGCCCAGCAAAGTTTCAGTTTTCCATGGCATTGCACTGTATCATGTTACATTTGCAGTCCTTCTGGAATGCTTTTTTTCTGTATACTTTATCCAGAGTTTGGTCATATATTATCTTCCTGATAATTCGACACCTATAAAAATGTATGCTTTTGTATTAAAACCAATACTTGATTATGTCAGTGTTTATGAGGCTTCCCTTGAGCACTATATTCTTTAGTTAAACCTAACTGTAGTCCCTTGTAGCAGTAATAAAAAAACCCATATTTCACTATTTCTCTGTTAGCTGACTTATGGCTGGCAGCTGCAGTAGCTACAAGCTCATGGCCTTGTTGATGTTAAGGATTTGCTGCCTTGTAAGGTTTGTTTTCTTCATGTAAATATACATAGGCACATTTTCAGTGAGCCTCCTTAATTGTGCCAGCAATATCAGTGAGTGGACCCTTTTGCATGCACAAAACCCCAGGGTTTTTGTGTGCAAACTAGTTATCTCCCCATCTTTATGTTCAGTGAGATCTTGAATGTGCTCACAAACCCAGTTACACACAAATGGAAGAAAATTGACAGCACTAAATACACACAGTAATTGACTTGAAAAAATGTTGGTACAGATATGGAGACTTGCTGAAAATTTAGCCTTTATAACTTCTTATTTCCATCTCCGACTCGCTTAGGGTGACCAGACAGCAAATGTGAAAAGTTGGGACAGGGGGGTGGGGGGATAATAGGAGCCTATATAAGAAAAAGACCCAAAAATTGGGACTGTCCCTATAAAATCCGGACATCTGGTCACCCTAGACTCGCTGGATTTGTAGGTCCTCAATTCTTTGTTAGGGTAGATTATCCCTTCTATAGAGTGAAACTGGTCCTTGTGCTGGTATTGGCTCTTTGCACACGTCTGAATTTCACCTCCAGTGGGTAATAAGACTCTCTCAACAGCACTAGACTGCACATCTCCAATGTTATGCAATTGTTTTTGTTTGCATATTTCATATCTTTATCTTAGGACTTTTGACATGAGATTTCAGTTATGCAGTTAAAATGTGCAGAAGAAATTGATTGATACGATGCTGAGCAGAAGACATTCTCAGCAATATGGAAAGTACTTAGTGAGCTAACAAACAGCTGTACATCTTCCATATTTTGAACATATTATAGAGGGATAATCTCAGAACAGTTGCAACCAACTTCCATTTTAAGCCCTATTCTTAACCCCCTTAATTTTGGCTAGCAAAATTGGTTTGGTCTGACAAATTGTTACTTACTCTGAAAGTGAAGAAAATCTCCACAGTTTGAGGAAAACTGATCATATTGTTTTTGAGTTGAAGGTCATCGACAAATTACTCTGATTTGATAATTTGTTGAAACTCTATAGTTACAGTTGCAACAAGAATTCCATTATATAAGCTCTCTACCAGCTCCCCTTATTACAATGACTGGGTGAAGTATTGTGATTTCTTAAGGGTACACTAGATATTTTTTTAATGAAAGATTGTTGAGCAAAACAATTTAAGTAGGTCTGGTGGGAATTTCATAGGAAATCCTGTGAGCTTGAAACTCTTTCTGTTCCAGAACTAAGTGTTAATAATAATTTGGGGGGCTCAATGTTTTGTTTCTATGGAATCAAAATGTTTCATTGCAATTTTGACTTTAAACAAATTAATTTATAAAGTAAAATTTCTAAATAAGTTGTTTTGAAATGAAAAATAAATGTTTCACCCCTATCAAAATGCTTCCTCCCCACCCCCAAATGAAATTTTATCAATCAACTAGTTTCTGCAAAACATTTTGCTTTCAATCAATCTGCATTTTCTGATGGGGAAAAATATTCTGTCAGAAAATCCCCAACCAGCTTTGATTTTAAGTTATGGATGCTTAAATGTGAACGAATTTTAGTCACTGTCAACTTTTTGGGGAGCCATTAACTTAAACCCCCCCAGCTTGATTGCAAACTTTATACAGTTAATTTCCTGTTATAATAAGAACAATCAAGAACAGCTCTATTTACAAAAATTGGGCTTACTGTCTGACACAGTAACACTCACTTTGTAAAGTGTGCATGGACTGATGGGCATATTATAACATCTATTCAGGTCAAGGAGAGACAGGAGCTCTACAGAATAGTCCTAAATGCTACAGGGTAGTGCAAAATAGTGGTATCTGGGACCTGGGGAACTACCTTAACTGTTGCACATCAGTTTTTGAAGTTAAAACTATAGACCAAAAAGACGGGACCAGAGAAACGAAAATCCAACAGTTTTTAAGTGCAAATTCAGGATGTCACAGAGATCTTGTAGAAAGGTGCTCCTAGGGTAATACTAAGCTGTATAACATATTTGTAATATAAAGACCACCTTTAAATCAAATTTTTAGCAAACTCTAAGAATTTTAAAGATGTTTTGAAAAATTATATGGGAACAAGCTCTTCTTGAGAGGAAACCACATACACTCCTATTATCCTGGCTCAGATGGAGAACTGATATATAATTATAAGAGAAAACAAAAGCAACATGTGTGAGATACAGGAGCATATTTGATCTAATCCCTATTGCTGTTAATTTGCTGTAATATGAGAACTCTAGCAGGGATGATGTTTGCTGATTTGAAGGATGTGCTTGAAAAAAAAAATGGCTGTACATAAATTTACAGCTCCCAGCAATAAGTATGTAACCTGTATATGGCTCTTAGCCAAAAGTTTTATAGTTCTGTAACATGTTTTAGGGAGAAGCGGAACTGTTTTTCCCCCAAATCTTCTTTAACTTCCTTCTGCATCATATTCCATCTCCAGACACAGAAGAGATGAATCATGCCTAACTTTAATAGATCTTGAAGGCTTAACTTTAACTGATGCTGATAACATCATACTGCTCACCAAAGACTTATTTAATCTCACACTGCTTAATTGTCTCAAGATAATCAGATAGAAACTATACAGGATGATATCCTGTGCTCTTCTAAGTCATAAGGTGTTACACTTCTTTAGACAAAATTTATTGAAGTTGTGATACTAGGGGGATTGCTGGGAGTTATAGCACATTATTTTTGTTGGAAGGTCTGTGGGTCACATCCCATTAACCCATTGGGGAGTTATAAAATGGAGATGGAATTCCTAATACCATGAGGGAAGAGGAAAAATTGTAGAAAACCACCCTGCTGGTGTCCAAGCCCCAGTCTTTCCCAACAACCCCAAAGGGTAAGTTCTTGTGCTCAGGCAGCCTGGGAATCCAAATTTCATTCCTGCCATTGCCTAGATGTTCTGAGCGGTCATGCTGTGTGGCCAAGTGAAAACTGAAGTTGTAGGTGGATGAATTTGTTGTAGTAATGTCAGGAATACCCCCTGCCTCTGGAAAGGGGATCTATTTGAATGTTTCGGGATGTCTCAAAATTGCAAAGACAGTTTGCAACTTGGGCTAACATTCTAAAAAGTTGGTGAAACCCGGAAAACCTTAAGTTTGGCCATGCCTAGTCCAGTTTGAGAGGGGAGGGAAGAAGCAGCAGCAGCAGCGAAGGAGCTAGCACTGCTGTGGTAGCACGGGCCAGAGGCTGCTCTTTCTGCAGCAGCCCTTGGACAACTCTCCTGCCTCCATCTGCTGCTGACAAACAGCTGTTGAGCTGCTGGGCTGAGGAGGCAGGAGCAACCTCCTGCCAACAGGGACCATTTGGTCCCCTTCCTGCCCAACAAGCAAGATACACTGCAGTTTGCTTGGCTTCCTCCTAGTTCTGCCTGAGTCCCTCCCTGCTGGCTTGGAGAGTCTGAGAACATGGGAGAGGGAGGAGCCTGGCCAGTCAGGGGGCAGCAGAACCAGCTGAGCAGGAATCCTGCCACTTGCCCATTCAGCAACACTCCAGCTTGTCGTGCTGCTTCCCTCGCTTAGGAGATGGATACAGGGTGGTGGTGTGAAGGCAAACTTGAGGAGAAGAATGCTGGGTGTGTGGGGACCTTGGTGGAATGAAGTGGGACCATGAGGGTGGGCTGGAGGCAAAGTGAGGTTATGTGTTTGATTGGGTGAGATGGACATGGACATAGGGATCTTAAGGGATCAACAGAAGAAAGCTATCTGTGGAGGGAAGAAAGGCTCAGGTGGTGGGGGACGGATGATTGGGGGCTTTTAGGGAATGAAGGAGAAGGGAAATTAGCTTTTCCAGTAGGGGAGAGGGAGGGGATTGTTGGGGGGGGGGGGTTGGTGTAGGAGGTCTGAGGGAATGTATATTGAGGTGGGCTGTTTCCAAATAGCTCAATTGTCTCTCTGCCATAAGCCCTGAGCAAGAGGCAGTGTGTAGTTGTACTACGTCAGGAGCAGACTGGGAACCAGAGTAGAGTCTACCTCTTTCTTTTGCTTCCTGGTTCCCCCTTAGTCCTGGTATGGATTACTTCCCCAGGCACAGTGGCATGCTGCGTGGGGTGGAGCCAAGTCTTCATCTGCTGCCTACCTACATGTGTGGAAGGGCCCCTTAGCTCCTCTTTGGTAAACTAAGTGGATTGAGCTCCACAGTACAGCATACTCATTGTACAGCATGTTTTCCAGAGTTCAAATCACTCTTATAGCTCTCTCTGATGTGACAAAGCTGGAGAAACTACTTGTAGGGTACTCCAAAAGGGAGCAGTGACTGTAGCGGAGAATGTGGACTCCATCAATATCTCCAAGTCTTTTGAGGAGGAGAATTCAGATTCTGTCATTCTTTCAGATGTTGATGATCAAGCTAAGTAGATCTCAGCTGAGCAGTCTTGCTCCACCGCTACTGTTTTCATGTGAGAAATGGAGGAGGAGGTTGAATTATTGAGGAATATGTTGTGTGCACAGCTGAAATGAGCTGAGCTGAACCTTTCTTGAGGGGGGCAGCAACCATTTAATCCCTGAAGAGCTCTGAAACTAGCCACCCACCTCCTACTCCAGTAGCCAGGGTTAATACTGCTGAAGCTTTACAGCGTTGAAAAGCGAACAGAATGTAACAAGAAATGGGTGGACTCAAAAGGCCATATAGAGAAGTGTCGCAGTTATCCCTGGCTGCATTCAGAATCCCTGTAGTGAAGGGAGGATGCATCCCTTCCAATAGATGTGATTAGGGAGGAAAGCCACCTAGAATAGAGGCTTGAGTCCCTAGGAAGTTAGCAAACAGAAACCATTTATTGATAGGTAAGGCTGTGGCAGGACACTCCACCCACTTAAAACTTAAAAGCTGGAAAAAAGAAGTTAAAGGGAAAAACTTCCCTTTCCTTTCTATCTTCATACCGCTCGCATGAGGTGATAAATTCCAGTGCTCCATAAGGCTTTCATTTCCATCTCCAACTGATACCAAAAGCAATACATACCCCAGCTTCCTAAAACTTGCAGTCTAATGGAAAACCTTAACAGTGGCCTCATCTGCTTTTGTATCAGTTATGTCAATAGATCAGCACATCTGATTGTCACGCATTTAGTGCATTTGGCAAGTTCTTCTGTGTTAATAGCATTAAGGCTTTGCATTTCTGCTCACAGGTAGAGATTGAAAACTTTTACCACCTTTGGAGCAGTTGATGTGAATTTTCCAAATAGATTAAGACTAAAGTGGTGTAATTAACACCGAGATTTATTGGGAATAGAGAGACCTCAGATTAAAACAACATAAATTATCTGCATAACACATTGAGTCTGACAGTGCAAAAACTCCCCTTTGTTTTGGTTATCACAAATTAAAAGGAAATAACTTTAATTTCTAGGAATTAATTATTTCTTCCCTCTCCAATATCGTCTGTTTTACATTCTGGTGCTTAATCCCCCTTATTTTAAATCCTGCTCTCAGATATAAGCTGTGATACTTCCGATCTTAGAGATGTTATCAGATATTATAATGGATAAGCTATCTCTTACAAAAGTATTTAGACGCATGTCTTCTCTGAAGAAGTTATCACTAGAATTGGTCTGACGGAACACTTTTCTGTTGGAAAATGCCATTTCATCAAAACTAAAACTTTCGGCAGGAATGTGTCTATTGATCAACATTTTCTTTCAAAACATTGACTATCAAAATGCTTTGTAACAATGTTTTGTTTCAACATTTTGGACACTGATTTAGAAATGTATTTTACATCATAAATTACTTTTATAACCTAAACCGAAAAGGGCAAAATCAAAACACAGTGGAGAATTGTTTTGGATAACATTTTTAATTTTTTTGTTTCATTTTTGGGGAAATTTCACAATGGCCTGTTTTTGTATTTTCTTTTTCATTCCTGATATGTCGATCTAGAGGCAACTCAAGTCAAAATATTTTAAAATGGGCAAAAAACAATATGAGGCAACATGATCTGGCTTCCTAGAAAGTATTGTAATGACTCCACCTTGTGGTTACTTTTGTGATTAGCAGGCCTGTATTGCTCTCTCAGAAATGTTAGGTGGAATTTTAGCTTTAAAGGGAATACCTCCTTTCTTGTTTAAGTAAGATTTGATGGGGAAGCTTAGCTTAAAGCTTCTATATAAAAATTGCATGTTGTAGTGATCTTGGAGTAAGAGATTCTTGTTTTCACTAGTGGTGGTGGAACTAGAGGTGCTGGGGGTGCTGCTGCACTCCCTGTCTTGAAGTAGTAATAAGAAACACCAAATGCATGATTTCCATCAGCAGCATCCCCACTATAAAAATTGTTTCAGCATCACTGGTTTTCAACACCAAACACTTCTATAGCCCCTTGTATCCAATGAACACAAAGCACTTCACAGACATTAATGTATTTCAGCTCACAACACCCCTGAGAGGTTGGCAAATATCGTTTTCCCAGTTTTACAGATGAAGCACATAATTTAGTGACTTCCACAAGATCATACAGCAAGTCAGTGACAGAACCGTGAGTAGAACATAGAGCTTGACTCACAATCCTGGGTTTTAACCACTAGATATACTGCCTCTCATCTTTATTATTATATTAGCAAGAGGAAACTGGTTTCTCTGACTTTAACTAATGATGGGTGACTCAAAGTTTGGATTTGGTTAATTAATCTAAAAGCTTGGATGCTTTTCTATGCTGCTTCAGTCTGCAAATGTTGTGAGAACAAGCTCTCATGAGATATCTAGTATTTCCTGATTGCAATCAGCCAGAAATACCATGAATAAGTTCTTTCGTGGCATTTTGGCACTTTGTGCACTGGTTGGAATCAGGACCACAGGAATAGGCAAAAAAAAAAATTAACTTTAAAAAGATGTTTTTTATCAAAACTTTTCTAAAACTCCAGAAATGTTTCAGACAATGGCACACCCAAGTTCGGTTCTTATATTGCCAGAACCAGTTCTCCAATCCCTTTTAAAATTTCTGGTTTATTCAATCTGTCAGGATGGTGATTAATTTTTTTACTTATTTGTGGCTATATCATCTTCCCAGACTGAAAGTTTGTCTAGTTTAATTGTTGCTTCTGTTAGTACATCAATATCTTTCTGCTCTCTGCTATTATGAGACTTCTTCCAGAGACTTCTTCATACAAGATGGAACAGATTGTTCAGCATAAGTAATTAACACATATTTTGAGGGGCCATTCAAGCTGAAGTGGCCTGTTAACACTCCTCCAGTCCTAGGGAGGAAAGGTGGGGGGGAAGCAGCTGGGGAGGGATTGTTACTGGGTTATGGATTGCCTGAAGCCCCTCTTCTGGCCTTCAAACAACCCCCACAACCTCTCCAAGCTCATCATCAGAAGCAAGCTGCCCACAGACCAGGACATGCCAACTGAAAAGCAACACAGAACAACAGATACTAGAACAACAGATGGAAAACCTGCAGATGTATCTCCGCTACTGCGATAATAAACACACCCCTCAACACATCTTTCAAGATTCATGGGTCCCACACATGCCTATCACAACATGTGGTGTACCTCATCCAGTGCACTAAACGCCCCAATAGTAACTATGTAGGTGAAACCAGACAATCACTACGCTCTCGAATGAACTCTCACAGGAAAATGCTAAAAGACAAAAACACCCTATCTGTGGGTGAAGACTTTTCACAAAGCCATCACTCCATATCTGACCTCTCAGTCCTCATCCTTAAAGGAAACCTGCACAACACTTTCAAAAGATGATTGTGGGAGCTTAAATTCATAACTTTGCTAGACACTAAAAACCATGGACTGAATAGAGACACTGGATTTATGGCTTATTACAACAATCTATAATCCACTAACCCTTCCCAACGCCAGCTACTTCCCCCACTATGGCTTGAGGAGTGTTAAAGGGCCACTTCACCTAGAAAGGTCCCTTGAAATGTATTAACAACTTATGCTAAAAATCTTTTCCATCTTGTATTTAGCTAGGGTTGCCAACCCTCCAGGATTGTCATGTGATGGAATCTCCAGGAAGACCTCCAACCAAAATTGGCAACCCTATTAAGCTCTCAGACTGTCACAGCTAATCTACACTACAAATTACTTTGGTATAATTTACATTGCTCAGGGGTTTGAATAATTCACCAACCTGAGCGACAAAGTAATACCAGCCTAAGTGCCGATGTAGATGTAGCTACTGCCTCTCGTGGAGGCAGGAGTTGTTAAGCTGATGGGAGAGCTCTCTCCCATTAGCTTAGAACAGTGGTCACCAACCGGTCGATCGCTATCGACTGGTCGATCCTGGAGACTCTCCCAGTTGATTGCGATCTCCAGCCTCAGCAGTGCAGCGGGGCTGCTGCAAAGGCACTGGCACGCTCTCTGCCTGCTGCAGCCCCACACCACTCCCGGAAGGGGTCTCCGTGCACTGCACCTGCCTGCAAGCACTGCCCCTGCAGCTCCCGTTGGCCGGGAATGGGGAGCTGTGGCCAATGGGAGCTGTGGGGGCGGTGCCTGCAGAGAGGGGCAGTGTGCAGAGCCACGTGTCCCCCTCAAGGGGTGCATTGGCCCCTTCCGGGAGTGGCGTGGCCACATGGTGCACTACTGGCTCGCAGGGTGCGGGGTAGCCTGGCTCGTGATGGAGAGGAGGTGCTGATATGCCTGAGTGGGGCCGGGGCAGGCAGGGAGCCTGCCTTAACCCCACTGTGCTGCCGCCTGAGGTAAGTGCCCCCCCGGTGGTAGCCCACACCCCAGCCCGGAGCCCCCTCCTGCACCCGAACTCCCTCTCGGAGCTTGCACCCCCACCTCCTCCTGCACCCCAACTCCCTCCCCCAGGCTCAGCCTGGAGCCCCTCCCACACTCCAACCCCCTCAGCCCAGAGCCTGCACCCCAACCCGGTGAAAGTGAGTGAGGGAGAAAGGGGGAATGGAGTGAGTGGGGCAGGGCTTTGGGGAAGGGGTGGGGACTTGTGAAAGGGGCAGGGTAGATCCTGAGTTGCACTTAAATTCAAAAAGTGATCTTGTGTGTAAAAAGGTTGGCGACTACTGCGCTATAGTGACGCAGCTGCATCGATGCTGCTGTAAATGACGTAGTGCAGACGTAGCCTAAGTTTCTCAGACCTGAGGAATAGTTCTGTGTAAGCTCAAAAGCTTGTCTCTTTCACTAACAAAAGTTGGTCCAATAAAAGATATTACCTCTCCCACCTTGTCTCTAAACAAAAATTGTCATTTTGACATTTACTGTTTGCCAGAAAATATCACCCAGAAATAATCAAAACAGATACATTAAGAACCCCTGCCACAGTAGAGTGTATATACAAGGAAAATCCTTTTTTCTGTTACCAGCAGTGGAAGAATGTCACTGTAACAAAGCTATATTAACTCTGGGCACTGACCATTTTTATCTCCACTGATACTGAGAGCTTCCTATAATTTAAAAATACAGCTCTAAAAACTGCTCCTATACAATCTGGGGCCCAGATCACCAGCTACAGCTGAGGAATGCACAATGCAGCTCAACAGTGGCCTGTGTGTGCCCCAGTCTTGGACCGACTGTGTGTTGGGCTGGTTCCCTTCCTAATTTAGAGCAGCTTTTAATATAAGTGAGTATCCATCTACTCACGAGAAATACAGTGTGTCACAGTTTGACTTTGCCTGGTTACGGGCAGGGTAGCAGATCTGGGGTCAGGAGACTAGGCGCTTAGAAGCCAAGAAAGTGGAATGAGCTACTCAACCGAAAGTGAGACACCTGGAGCAGGAAGCAGGTGTCCAGGGCTGGGCTTAAAAGGAAGTGCCCTGCTCAGTTACAAGAGGAAGTTGCAAAGAGTGGAGAATTCTGCAGGTCACCTCCTAGGAACAGAGAAGAACTGTCTGGAGCATGCAGACGTCTCTGGAACAGACACTGCAGGAGGCAATGTGCTTTTGCAGGGGGTCTCTGGCTCAAGTGATTAAAAAGTAGAATAAAAGAATCTGAACCTCGGGGGGTGGGGCGGAGTATGGGCTAGAGACTTGGAATAACAGAGACTTGGTGGGATAACTCACATGACTGGAGTACTGTCATGGATGGATATAAACTGTTCCGGAAGGACAAGCAGGGCAGAAAAGGTTGGGGAGCTGCATTGTATGTAAGAGAGCAGTATGACTGCTCAGAGCTCAGGTATGAAACTGCAGAAAAACCTGAGAGTCTCTGGATTAAGTTTAGAAGTGTGAGCAACAAGGGTGATGTCGTGGTAGGAGTCTGCTATAGACCACCAGACCAGGGGGATGAGGTGGATGAGGCTTTCTTCTGGCAACTAACAGAAGTTACTAGATCGCAGGCCCTGGTTCTCATGGGAGACTTTAATCACCCCTGATATCTGCTGGGAGAGCAATACAGTGGTGCACAGACAATCCGGGAAGTTTTTGGAAAGTGTAGGGGACAATTTCCTGGTGCAAGTGCTGGAGGGACCAACTAGGGGCAGAGCTCTTCTTGACCTGCTGCTCACAAACCGGGAAGAATTAGTAGGGGAAGCAAAAGTGGATGGGAACCTGAGAGGCAGTGACCATGAGATGGTCGAATTCAGGATCCTGACACAAGGAAGAAAGGAGAACAGCAGAATACGGACCCTGGACTTCAGAAAAGCAGACTTTGACTCCCTCAAGGAACTGATGGGCAGGATCCCCTGGGAGAAGAACATGAGGAGAAAAGGGGGCCAGGACAGCTGGCTGTATTTTAAAGAATCCTTATTGAAGTTGCAGGAACAAACCATCCCGATGTGTAGAAAGAATAGTAAATATAGCAGGTGACCAGCTTGGCTTAACAGTAAAATCCTTGCTGATGTTAAACACAAAAAAGAAGCTTACAAGAAGTGGAAGATTGGACAAATGACCAGGGAGGAGTATAAAAATATTGCTCAGGCATGCAGGAGTGAAATCAGGAAGGCCAAATCGCACTTGGAGTTGCAGCTAGCAAGAGATGTTAAGAGTAACAAGAAGGGTTTCTTCAGGTATGTAAGCAACAAGAAGAAAGGCAAGGAAAGTGTGGGCCCCTTACTGAATGAGGGAGGCAACCTAGTGACAGAGGATGTGGAAAAAGCTAATGTACTCAATGCTTTTTTGCCTCTGTCTTCACGAATAAGGTCAGCTCCCAGACTGCTGCACTGGGCAGCACAGCATGGGAAGGAGGTGACCAGCCCTCTGTGGAGAAAGAAGTGGTTCGGGACTATTTAGAAAAGCTGGATGAGCACAAATCCATGGGGCCGGATGTGCTGAATCTGAGGGTGCTAAAGGAGTTGGCGGATGTGATTGCAGAGCCATTGGCCATTATCTTTGAAAACTCATGGCGATTGGGGGAGGTCCCATATGACTGGAAAAAGGCTAATGTAGTGCCCATCTTTAAAAAAGGGAAGAAGGAGGATCGGGGGAACTACAGGCCAGTCAGCCTCACCTCAGTCCCTGGAAAAATCATGGAGCAGGTCCTCAAGGAATCAATTCTGAAGCACATAGAGGAGAGGAAATTGATCAGGAACAGTCAGCATGGATTCACCAAGGACAAGTCATGCCACTAACCTAATTGCCTTCTATGAAGAGATAACTGGCTCTGTGGATGAGGGGAAAGCAGTGGATTCCTTGACTTTTTAGCAAAGCTTTTGATACGGTCTCCCACAGTGTTCTTGCCACCAAGTTAAAGAAGTATGGGCTGGATGAATGGACTATAAGGTGGATAGAAAGCTGGCTAGATCGTCGGGCTCAGCGGGTAGTGATCAATGGCTCCATGTCTAGTTGGCAGCTGGTATCAAGCGGAGTTCCCCAAGGATCAGTCCTGGGGCCAGTTTTGTTCAATATCTTCATTAGTGATCTGGATGATGGCGTGGACTGCACTCTCAGCAAGTTTGCAGATGACACTAAACTGGGAGGAGTGGTAGATACGCTGGAGGGTAGGGATAGGATAGAGAGGGACCTAGACAAATTAGAGGATTGGGCCAAAAGAAACCTGATGAGGTTCAACAAGGACAAGTGAAGAGTCCTGCACTTAGAACGGAAGAATCCCATGCACTGCTACAGACTAGGGACAGAATGGCTAGGCAGCAGTGCTGCAGAAAAGGACCCAGGGATTACAGTGGACGAGAAGCTGGATATGAGTCGACAGTGTGTCCTTGTTGCCAAGAAGGCTAACGGCATTTTGGGCTATATAAGTAGGGGCATTGCCAGCAGTTCGAGGGACGTGATCATTCCCCTCTATTTGGCATTGGTGAGGCCTCATCTGGAGTACTGTGTCCAGTTTTGGGACCCGCACTACAAGAAGGATGTGAAAAAATTGGAAAGAGTCCAGCGGAGGGCAACAAAAATGATTAGGGGTCTGGAGCACATGACTTATGAGGAGAGGCTGAAGGAACTGGGATTGTTTAGTCTGCAGAAGAGAAGAATGAGGGGGGATTTAATAGCTGCTTTCAACTACCTGAAAGGGGATTCCAAGGAAGATGGATCTAGACTGTTCTCAGTGGTACCAGATGACAGAACAAGGAGTAATGGTCTCAAGTTGCAGTGCGGGAGGTTTAGGTTGGATATTAGGAAAAACTTTTTCACTAGGAGGGTGGTGAAGCACTGGAATGGGTTACCTAGGGAGGTGGTGGAATCTCCTTTCTTAGAGGTTAAGGTCAGGCTTGAGAAAGTCCTGGCTGGGATGATTTAGTTGGGAATTGGTCCTGCTTTGAGCAGGGGGTTGGACTAGATGACCTCCTGAGGTCCCTTCCAACCCTGATATTCTATGATTCTATGAGAATGCATAAAGACTAAAGGAGGTTGCAGAGCCTTCTTTGTTCAGTGTTTGGTTGTGAGTAATAAAAGGGAGCCCAGGGAAAGGTGTTAAACAGAACCTAAGGCTCTGTGTCAGTCCCTTTTGGACCCAGATTTGTTAGAGAGGTTCTGTTTTTGCTGTTCAGTATTTCTATAGGCTGAAGCTTAGGAAAGGTCTAACTTGGGTGGCTGCTTTATGTTGTGCCAACTGTGCAAAATTGTTGTGAACATTTATCAGCTTAGCTACAACATTCCTTCAACACCCCTTTACTATGATTGTTGATAACATTGAAAACACCAATGATATTTGACTTGCCTGTCAAAAAGTTACTTACCCCAGGTGAGTGGGCAACTAGAAGTTTGGTTGGCTGAGTGTGTGTTTATGAATTGTAGCCCAAATTAGAGGAGTGAGATGAAAGGACCTGTAATGAGGATGGGATGACAAAAAGGGGAAGCTCAGGACTACCTTTCATTTTAGATAAATGTATAGCTTTTATTGCATTCAAAAAGAGATCTGGATGGGTGTGTGCAGAGAAGAGAATGAAAACTGTATTTTTAAATGACTTACAATATGCTGTTTTCATTTTAGTGGAAGTCCACTTTTCAGTTCAGTTTAGGCTTGCTTGGTGGGATGTGCATTTATGTATATTGGGGTTGATTTTTGAAGGCACAATTGGCAGTTCACTACCAATCAGTCCTAATTGCCATTTGTGCTGTGAAAATCTCCCTCATTTAGGGAAAGAGAGAGACTATCAGGAAGAAGTTCCAAAGGGTAGCTTTCTAGGCTGCAGAAACAGTCAGGGGAAGTGATGGGACAAGTACCATCTTGTGGTCATTTAAAAATAGATTGGACAAAACACTTATTGATGCAGGTCGATGTTTTCAAATCTGGGTGCCTCAAATTACGCTCCTAAATTAATAGAGGCATGTTGTGTTCATTAACACAACAGGCATCTACATAAATAGCTGATTTATAGAATTGCTGAGAACTCACAAATGCCAATCAAGTCAATGGGAGTTTCAAAGACACCTCTACTTTTTAGTGGCCTTACATATGCATTTAGGAGCCTAATTTTAACACCTAGTTTTGCAAATATAGTGAACAGAAAGTAGCGAACAAGCCTACGCTGGTAGAATGCAGGGTTGGGGTGTATGAAAGGAGGGAGGGAAAGAAGTCTTTTTATCGCTGATCTCTAGGAGGAGCCAAACTCTATTCTCTTACGCCAATATTAAAAAAACTCTTTAGACTTCCTTTGAATCACTTCAGATTTTCAACTCTGTAACTGAGAGCAGTATTATGCCATTTGATCCAAGTGTTTTGTCACAGGCTTTCCCAGATCTAGAGTTTACTGAAAGAGTTGAGCTCCAGAACTGAAATGCAGTTGCCACTTCATAGTAACTGAAAGTGCATGTTTCACATGAGCTAGCAACACAACAGAGCGGTTCAGAATTGTTTTGCGACACTAACGATCTCTTCAGAATTGTTTTTCAACACTAACAAGCTCTTTTCCTGCATTCGTGACACTCAGCATCAGGCTGTCAGCATGACTCAGTACTGTTCTCAGGATCATATTCTGATGATAGGGGACTGGACTCCATTACAGAGTTTGATTTCTGATACAGAATACTCTTACTAGAAAATGTGGTTCTGTTGTGTTGTCGTGTGTATTATAGACTTTTTATCTCCTTATGGAGACTTGGCACTATGACTCTCCAGTGACTTCAGAGAGCTATTATAGAAAGTAAACACGGTAGCTTTGAGAACAGAACTTTGATAGCACTACAAGAACATCCTGCCACAAAAGATTTTATAAATTTTGCTCCCAGGAAGCTGGCTGAGGCTCAGGAAACAGTTTAAGACTTGACAGTTATTTTGTTTGAACAAGTTTGCCCATGATCAACTAAAATACCATGTAGCTTTACGTTGAAACACTGCAATTGTATTTGTATTCCACTAGGTGGTCCTAAAGACTACATTCATTTTTTCTGCAGTGCAAATTTTAAATAATTAAAATGTATTCATTACCTATAAAGCCCTAGAAATTTGACTCAGGCAAAATTTCAAATTAAGTTAATTGGAGCTTTGCCTGAGCAAAGACTGCAGGGTTAGGCCATAAATTATTCTAAACAGGACCAATTCTTCATTCTGGATAGGCCCCACCCCCGCCAAAGGGCTGCACAGTGTTAGTGAAATTTGTGTGAGAGTCAATTACGTAACTGCTTTTGATAACATGTAAACTGCTTTTTGAATGTAGGGTAAAACAATTGATGAAACTAATCGTTTTAATTGTATAGTTAAATCCTAGTCAGGAAAGGATACTTATTTTGTTCTAATGGAAAAACATTTTTATTCTTTATTGAGAGAGATCTTAAATCATTAGTACATGCACACAATTTCACTCCAGACAGTGTAGAATCTTATTATGGAACTGCAAAAAACAAAAAAAAAATCAGACGTGTTTGATTTTTAAAATGCACTGATGAGCACTGTAAGGGCTAGTCATTTTTCTGTGACACAGTTTACCAACTATAATGAGGATAACATTTTACTTCAGTGATGTCTAATCAGTCAACTACTTTAAAATGCTCAAGTAAAAGTTATCAGATAAGCTAGGGTACATAATGCCAAAGATTATTAGGCAGAATTTTCCATTGAAATCAGAGGGGAGTCCTGCTTAAAACAATTCTAGCAAGATGTCACCTAATGATGTTATGCTGCAATACATTTGTTGCCTAAAATTTTATCTCAACTCACTATTAGTTTTTCTGCTGACCACAATCTTTTGTTGAACAAGCTCATCTCAGATTCATTCTTTATCTACTGGTATCTAAAATTAGAAATATTTACATGATTCAGACTTCACATTTTCCTTTAGCTTGCTCCTTTAGACTCCTAATATGATTAAAAAAAACAAAAAACCCCTTTCCTTTTGTAATTAAGCAAAGCTGCTATTTGTACTGCATAACAGCTTCCTGCATTCCAGTACAACATGTCCTTTAAAAGGATGCTATGCATGTGTGTGTTGGAAAGAACACGAACACACACACACACACACACACACACACACACACAATATGATTTGGAAGTAGTAGTAAAATTTACTAAAATGCTTCAAAGTCACTTAGGTGCTTTTGAAAATGCTACCCAGGATTAACAGAAACCTAAAGACTTGAAGCTGGTGGTTGATGTTCTTTGTAGCCTCACAATCCCACGCATCCTAGGTAGGTTTTCTCAAGTCATGCCAGATGTACTTATCCTTATTACTTTCTTAGAAGAAGGTCCAATTCAATTTAATAGATTTGCCTTTGGCTTCAATGGCAGTGAGATCAGACTCTGGTGCAAGATTCAGGAATTTTTTTACATCTTTTACTGGAAATATTTTTGTATTCTCTTAAAACTAAAAATAAATTAATGGAGATATCCTATCTCCTAGAACTGGAAGGGACCTTGAAGGTCATTGAGTCCAACCCTCTGCCTTCACTAGCAGGACCAAGTACTGATTTTGCCCCAGATCCCTAAGTGGCCCCCTCAAGGATTGAGCTGACAACCCTGGGTTTAGCAGGCCAATGCTCAAACCACTGAGCTATCCCTCCCCTCAGACCTGTAAGGTGTGTTGTTAAACCAGGCTGTTCCGCCTATGGGCAGGAGAGAACAGCAATTATATAATGTTTCTAGTTCCCACCAGCCTACGGAGGAAAAGGCCTATGCCTGCACTGGGTTCTGTATGTTATTGTACAGTTTAGTGCACAGCTGAAACCAAATTCTACAAGGAAGCATTTTATCAAGTACCTTATTTTTCTAGACATTCCTTGAGGAACTGCAAAGGAGAAGTTGTCAGCTAAATTGAAAACATATTAATAAAGTTTAAAAAGTTAATGGAAGACGTTTGCAATTTTCACATCATTTTCCTAGTGACTTAAAGAAAAAATAAGTGGGTATACCTCTGCTACTGTTTCCCTTACATCTTTGTATCCAATGACATGCAGAAGAATTAGTGCCGGATATCTACCATTTGTTGCACACCTATCAAATTATAGTTTTGCTAGGCAAACTTACAATTCAGGTGGCCAAATCTCTGTTTGTCTGGGAGGCTATTTTCAATTACTTATAAGTAATAGTGTGTTTTATAACTCAAACCACTTGTGTAAATAGAGCTTAAATCCTTGTGACTGAGGCAATAAAATAGAAGCAAAGGTTTAGCTGTTGTAATGCACTGTGCAGTCCATTTATGGGCAATGGCTGGAATACAAGTTCTGAGTCATTTTGGTGCTAACTACAGAATATACTTTTCTATCATTAGGATAATTACTCCTACATGATGCCAGACCGTTGGCCACTATTTTTAATGCAGTTTTGTTAATTTGTTTCTCCATGAACCAAGATGTTTGTGTTCTCCAAGGAAATGCAGGAGAAATCACCTTTGCTGCTTATCGCTAGTTCTGCAAATGATGCTACTGAAAATATTTCCTCTTGGGTTAGTCACTGTGTGTTCATAATAGACTTAACCAGATACCATGGATAGGGCCATCCCTAGGGGGATGCGGGGCCTGGGGCAGAAGTGACGAATATGTCACTTCTGGAACCGATCCATAACTTCCGGGACCAACTGCACCAGCCCATGGGGGACTCAGCGGTTGCCCAGATTCACCGTACTCAAGGGACGACTCTGACCGTGAACGTATCTACTTATATGGACCCCATTGCCATGACAATGACCAGAATATAGTATACAGTTTTTAATGTATTTATCCTCGCAATATCACTGTGAGGTAGGGAAGGGCTAATATCCCTATTCTATAGATGGGACAGGGAGACACAGAGAGGGAAAGTATCTTGCCCAAGGTCACATGGGAAGTCTGGGGGACGAGGGACTTGGTCCTCAGTCTCCTGAGTCCCAGACTAGGACCCTAACCATTGGACCATCCTTCCACTCTGAAAAGCAACAAGGAACTAACCTAAGGCTATTGCTCTGTGTAGTGCAATTGTCAAACCATGGAAAGACTAATGAAATGAGCAATTAAGAGCAGTCAGGCTGACTATCCCGGGGACCTTGGGGGTGTTGAAAATATTTGGCCTGTCTGGTAAACTATCTGCTTTATTTTCCTGATCTGAGAAACGGATCATTTGAGGGATAGAAAATGTTGTGTACTGTTGGAAACTTAATTGAAAAAGTCACGAGAAATATTTTTTGATCTGCAGACTGTAGTGGGTTTTATTTTCCACTTGATGTTGTGAATCTTGATAAGGCCATTGTTTATCTCTCTCATTTCCTTCAGGATAACTTTTACCGTTGAGGCTCCCAGCTTTGATGATTTAACTGTGTATCGAAGGCATCCCCTAGATCCCAAGAGAGACATTCCAGTACAAAGTGATGCGTTTTTTTCCCCCTTAACCCCATTACCCTTCCATGAGCGATTCTCTGCATTCCTTAAAGGACCTCATTCTTGTCTCTCTACTGATAGCGTCTTTCCTAGCTGCTAAGGAGCTGACAGCATATTAAAAGGGTTGAAGAGTACTGAATCCTTCTCATTTAGTTCTGATTTGAATGCCAAAAATGCTGACCTTTTCTGTCTTTAGTATGGCTTCTAGGAGGCATCTTTCCAAGTCTAAATATAGACTGCTGCTGAAAATCAACCTTCTAGTTCCCTGTATCAGCTATACAAAACAGTAGAACCTAGACGTAGATGGATACTATATATTCTTGTCAATGCAGACCTTCATAGTTAGAGGAGTCAGAAATTCTTTTACATTTCTTAAATGCTGCTTTTATAATATTAGTACTTGTGGTATCATATCATCTGTTGATACCACTTTGTGTTAACTTTTAAATGATTGAATATTCTGTAAATATAGCAGTCTCTCTACAAACCCCCTCATACTGTCTTTTCTCTTGACATGATTTTAAACAGCGCTACTAGACTAGTAAAACAAGGAATGTTCCCATATTCCTTCTTGTAAGAATTATGTAAGAAAGAGTATACAAGGTGGTGTTTTATTCTTAACATCTTTCTGCAAGAAATAGGTATCTAATAATATTCCAAAACAGCTATGTTGTCTGTTTAATTATTTGGTATACAAGGAAATATAATATTTGCAGGCCAAGAAAAAAACACCAACTTCTGTTAGTAGAGTTAAATGTATGCTGTCACAGTAGATTTGAAGTTTACTAGATTTCTTGTTGCAAAATACCTATGACTAATACATGAAGGACAGACAATTTTGACATACATCTGCGGGTTTGATCAGAGAATACAGGGATACATTTTTGGCTATGTTAAAGATGAATAGTGTATTCAAAATGTTTTGCTAGGATTACAAAATTTATGCTATGTATATATGTTTTTAAATATGAAAATAAACTATGATACAATACATCTATCTATTTCTGTATTTTGGAAAGTGTTTACAGCTCTAAAATCAGTATCTCTCCTATTACATGTCAGAAGCTCTTTGGAATTTACCTTCTAGATCCTAAAAGACTTGTAAACAGCTGTCATTTATCATTCAGATATGCAAAGTTTGATTCTCCTCTCACTTGCATGAGGTTTGCATTAGTATGACTATTGACTTGAGTGACCAGCAAGAGGAGGAGAATCTGGCTTTGAGTATTTGGTACAAATAGCATTTCATGGGTTTTTTTAAATATAATGATTAGGGGTCAAATCGTGAAGTCCTTACCCAGTTTTTATTCCATGGTTACTCAGGCAAAACTCTCCTTGACTGAAGTGGAAATTTTGCCTGGGCAAGGATTTAAGGTAAAATTTTCAAAAGCGCCCATTTTCAAAAATGATCTAGGAGTCCCATTGAAATCATAGGTAATAAGTCCCACTGAAAGTCAGTGTAGTCAGGCCCTTAGTGGATGGAGCTAGGCGGCAGGCACATATTTCCCTCCAAACAGCCCTGCAGAGATTACCAGGGGTTCATTTCTTTTCCTATTCTCCAGCCTGTTCTGGAAAACTCCTCTAAAATGCAGATATGGTTGCCCCCTTTCCTAGGTGCTCATTGCTGACATGAAATCACAAGGTCCCAGAAGAGCCTCGTCCTATGGAGTCTGGACCCTGTTCTGTATGAGGCAGAATCCTCACCCCTGGATGGAACAAGGGTTCCTCCACCTTAGATCCTCCAGTGATTTTTACCCTGTGAGAGAAAAATATGGGCCTCAAATTTTACTCCGTAAGAACTTCCCTGATTAAGGTCTGAGAGAAGACCTCTGCTCAGGTACAGTGGAGGGGAGCTGCTCATGGCTCCCTGATTCTCAGCTGCCAGGTCCCTGTCTAAACCTTAAAACTCAGGGTGGGGCTTGTATTTACAAAACTGGAAAATCTGACATGGTGGAGCCTTGCTCTGCCATCTTGTCCCCTGCCACACTCCAGATGCATCCTTTAGCCACCCCACCTGCCTCCCCTTTTGCTGGGGGAAGTTGTTTATAGAACCAGCAACAGAGCTACGTCCTGTACCACCTTTATGCCAGCTGAGTTTCTCAATACACAGTGGAGGGTGGTCTCCATGATCAAATTCTGATTGCTTTAAGTTCACAAAGCAGTTCATGCAAAGTGAACTTGGCACACCGGCGAATCTGATCCAAGGTATTCAGTATATAGTATTTTTAAGGTAGGCTGTTTACTTAAAATAATGACAAATACTGAAGTATTAGGGATGGATCCAAAAAGCAAACCAGGCTATGAACCTCCTCAATTATTGCAAAAGTTCAAATTTGGACTTTGCTACTAAGGCCGATAGTATCTCTGTAATACCTGGAATTATGGATGACCTTCCCTACACTTGGAGCATTCTATTTGTGAAACTGAAACGTGCATCTCAGGCCCATTTACACTGAATATTTTGTCTTGCTGGAAAGTTCTAGCACTTCTCATTTGTGTCCATATGACTGATATGTGTACAGGAATTATACAACTTTTGAAATCCTGCAAGAATAGTAGGCTTCCACTATCTTCTGTGGGGAACCTCTGGAAAGAGGTAGTTGGAACCAGTTGTTACAGCTCATGTGAAGTAATGTTGATCAGGTAAAACTCAGACATTTAATGAAACAGACGTATCAGACTTCTTGGCTGGGTGTGATTACTGAACACCACATCTTCAACCTCAAGAAAATGAGGTTTCATTAAATTATGATGCAATAGTTAGGTTTAATTTATAGCAGGGGTAGGCAACCTATGACACGCACGCCAAAGGCCGCACGCGAGCTGATTTTCAGTGGCACTCTCACTGCCCAGGTCCTGGCCATCGGTCCAGGGGGCTCTGCATTTTAATTTAATTTTAAATGAAGCTTCTTAAACATTTTAAAAACCTTATTTACTTTACATACAACAATCGTTTAGTTATATATTCTAGACTTATAGAAAGAGACCTTCTAAAAACGTTAAAATGTATTACTGGCACGCGAAACCTTAAATTAGAGAGAATAAATGAAGACTCGGCACACCACTTCTGAAAGGTTGCCTGACCCCTGATTTATAGTATGATAAGCTCTGCCCTCAGCACCCAAGCAACCTGGGGTGCTGACGGTCTGGATTTGCATCAATGTAATCTTTTTATAGAATCTTTATGATTCGTAATAATAAATGGCTCTTCAAGATTCACATTATAAGAAACAATTCTTTTGGCTTGCAGGCCGTATTTGTAAATAAGTGTAGACATTTTTCTGGATGGGATTCAGCAGCATGTAAATTCAGAATGTGGATGCTTGCCAATGGCAGGTTGAAAAACATCTCTACAAAGTAATCTGTTTCTCAGTAGCTGTTGCTGTTGTTTCCTTTTGCCTGCTAGCTCAAGGCTCCTTGTGGTCCTTCCTTGTGTAAATATATTGTTTTCATAGCTGGGTGTTTTTTAAAAGTCACCATTTACTGTACATACAGCAAAGAAGGAGCATTACCACCAATGCTTAGCTGCCATTCACATTGTCTTCTAAATTGTGGTGATTGTTTGGTTGCACAGTGGTAAAATGGATATAGGCAGATAATGGTGACAAATTAACACGGGAGCAGAATAAAAAGGCAAGTAGCTTTTTTGTCACTTCTGTAGTGTGTTGGTTTTATGTTCTTCCTGCAGAGATAGGAGGATGTATATAATTAATATTTGGTGGGCCTGTTCAGAATGTGACTTGCCATCTTCCTCTACTTCAGTCGATGAATGAGGGCAGCACACAATTTATAGCTGGAGGGCGGGGGGATTTCAAGCAGGGAGCACACAGTAGAAGATGAAGACGATCCTTCCCCTGGTATAAGCCTGCTGTGAGTCAGGGATTTGCATGCGATGAGGGAGCTGGCCATGGGCAAAAGGCATATGAGGTGGGGGCAGGGGAATTGAGAGCACTGTGCACTTTATTTCTCCTCTCCCATTCAAGCATCCAGTGGAGGGTCTACTGAGAGAAGTAAATATGACTCAGGCTGTATTATCCTTTCCCTAGAGCCCTGTGACAGATTGCTGGGAGTTAACAGGTGAGCTTTATTGTGGCACTAATTGGCTCCCTCAAGAGGTCTGGGAATGAAATGTAATTAGCTAATCAGGATAGCAGGCTGGGTGAGCTGAAGGATTAATTAGCCCATCAGCTGAGGACTGATAAAAGGCACAGGAAGGAAATACAAGGGGTAGGAGCAGGGTTAGTTGAACCTAGACTCAAATCCCCCGAAGGGCGATCTCCTCTCCTCTTGGGCTCTGGAAGAAAGGCTGAGAATACAAAGAATGTTGTAACTAGTATTGTTGTACAAAACTGTAAAGGTGTTGTGGAAGGGACATAAATAAACAGCACAGTGTGGCTATCCAGCCAGTGGGGTCTGAGCACGTTTCTGTGGTGCAAGAAGCCAGGAGTGGACCGGGCCCTGCTACACACCCTTTTAACTGTAAAATCCCACTTTAAGGATGTGTAATATGCTTGTTAGAAATCAAAGGACTCATTGGAACATTGCAAGTAACAATACCAGCACATACAGGCAGGATTTAACTTCCCCATAGCGTAGGGTTGCCAGGGATCCGGTTTTCGACTGCTGACCGGGCTGCTAAAATTTCAGTTGGCGGTGCAGTGAGGCTAAGGCAGGCTCCCTGCAGGTCCCGGAAGTGGCCAGCACGTTCAGCTCCTAGGCACAGGGGCAGCCACAGGTGTTCTGCATGCTGCCCCTGCCTTGAACGCCGACTCCGCAGCTCCCATTGGCTAGGAACCGTGCTAATGGGAGCTGCAGAGGCAGCACCTGCAGGTGCAGGCAGTGCACAGAGTCCCCTGGTTCCTCCGCCTAGGAGTCAGACATGCCAGCCACTTCCGGGAGCCGCCTGAGGTAAGTGCTACCTGGCCAGAACCTTCACGCCAAATCAACTCCCCCACTCCAACTCTCTGCCCCAGCCCTGCCCCCCCCCCGCACCTAAATTCCCTCCTGGAGCCTGCAACCCAACCCCCTCCCATGTCCCAACCCCCTGCCCCAGCCCTGAGCCCCCTCCCTCACCCAAACTTCCTTCCGGATCCCACACCCTGCACCCCCTCCTGCACCTCCTGCCCTAGCCTTGAGCCCCCTCGTACACCCCAAACCCCTCATCCCTGGCTCCACCCCAGAGCTCACACCCCCAGCCAGAGCCTGACCCCCTCCTGCACCATGAACCCCTCATTTCTGGCCCCACTCTGGAGCCTGCACCCCCCAGCTGGAGCCTTCACCTCCTCCAAACCCCTGCCTCAAAGAAGGGGTGGGGAAGGGGTGGAGCCTGGTAGAAGGGGCAGGGCAAAGGCGGGACAAGGGTGTTTGGTTTTATGTGATTAGAAAGTTGGCAATCCTACCCTAGCGCCACCTCTCTGCACCCCCTAGCAAAGACAACAACCTCATATCAAAACAAGACAACAATTCAGTACTAAGAAAAGATACAAGCACCACCTACTGGCTATTGATCATTACAGATGGTTCTGATGGCAGTGGCCTGTAGGAAAAGCTGTGACAGTGGTTCCCACTTCGTTAGGAGTTCTCAGAGCCAGTGTATAGGCAATTGGCCTCTATACTGATCCTATGAATCTCCTGCTCATTTCTCACTACCTTTCCCCTAACTCTGTGACAGAACACTTCGGAGAAAACTCTGCAAGGGGACCCAGTGTAGAACTTTCTTATTTATGTATTTATTCCTATTTATTCCTCCAGTGCAATTTTTACATGGGGGCGAGAGGGCATGATCTGGCCCATTATCACTTGTGAGGAAAATTGTACGCTACTCGCAGGCAATTCACAAATGGATAGGAGGCAGATGCACCAGATGTCCTTGTATCAAGCAAACACCACTTCAGTAACAGCAAATGGAATGCAAAACTGAATGAACAACAATAATTAAAATGGGTTCACTTGATTTTTGGCTTCCTTTCAGTCACACCAGTGTAAATCTGAAATAATGACTTTGAAGTCAATGGGGTGTCATTGGTGTAAATGGGATCGGGATCAGGTTCTATTAACATATACTCCATTGCTTGTTTGCTTTTTGCTTACTAAGCATAAATATTCTGTCCGATAGAATAATTATACACAGTACACGGTAGGGTTGGCATCTGTGCTGGCATCACAGGTGTGACCTGAGATGAAGTGGAGGGGAAACAGTGATCTTGGATGAAAAATTCTTTATAAACAGATGTACTACAATAACTTTTTATTTTCATCTTGACTACATAGCCATAGCTACAGATTATAATCATGAGATTAAAAAAGTCTTAATCGCAGTTTTAATCACATTGTTACTTATAATTTAAATTGATATTCTATTGTTTTTGGATGGGTGTTCTACATTTTCAAATATATTAATTTCAATTACAACACAATACAAAGTCCACAGTGCTCACTTTGTAATTTAAAAAAATGTATAATGTGAGCACTGTATGCTTTGTATTGTGTTATAATTGAAATCAATATATTTGAAAATGTAGAAAAAATCCCAAAATACTTATAATAAATGTAAATTGATATTCTATTATTGTTAACAGTGTGATTAAAACTGTGATTAATCATGATTTTTTTAAATGCAGTTAATTTGTTTTGCATTAATCACATGCATTAACTGTGATTAATTGACAGCCCTCATATATATATATATATACACACACACACACACACACACACATACACTTTACATTTATCCATTCTTTACAAATACATGGGGGTCGAGGGCTGGATCTGAAGACAAAACATGTACTGAGATCTTGTTGAATTTATGATGCATCATCAGTTAAGGCTGAGATCTGTTGAGTTTAAAAGTGAACGGGCTAAAGACCTTCCTGTTTTGTTTTTTTTTTTTTTTTTAAAGGGGGAGGGGGAGGAAATTTAATAGTTAGAGCTTGAGGCTGTTTTTGTTATTTAATTGCCAGATCTTTATACAATGTGGTTAGTATTCACTGTCTCCCATGTATTGTCATCAGGCCAATCAAAACAAACAAAATGGGTCACTCAGAGGATGTGGTATTCACCGTTGCACTTCTAATCTAAAATGGGCTGGGTGGTTTAGCAGAATGCAAGACTCAAAGAAATAAAGACGGGGCACCATTAACATATTAGATATTGCACGTGTGTCAGGATCAATTTCCAAAGAGTCACAATTCTAGTGCTATGGAGTCTAGAATGCCATACTCCCTCAAAAACTTAATTTTAAAAAACAAAACAACTGAAAATGGAGGTGGTGTATGGATGAAAGAATAAACGGTTAGTGTTTATGAGGGCATTGGCTTTTGGCATTAACCATGGCCCTTGTGCAGATTTCAGAAAAGACCAGAGGATGGTATCCTTTCTGTAGAGCTTGTAACTAGTGGTGTGAACAGATGTAGTCACTTCTCAAGCAGGGAGTCTGAGGTAGTGTCCAAACACTTCCCTTTCTGGAATTTGGATTTATTGGTAACCCAAAAAGAAGAATGTACTGAAACACTTAGCTTAAGCTTTTCCCTGAGTTTGGCCCTCCAAAGGGGTTCCCCACTCCCTGTTTCCCTTGGGCCTAAAGAGAAACTTTCACCCCTTTATTCTAGTTGGAGCTAACTGCACCCACTTACCAAAATGACTTAGCAGTATAAAGCTGAATCTTAATGTGGGATTTTGATACTCAGGTTTAGGGTCACTCAGCTGAAGAGTCCTGTTCTAGAATCCTGGAGCATTCCAGTGCTCCTATAAAATTCTGCATGTTGGTTTAAAAATTGTATGGAAAACTTATTCTCTGTTATATCCTATGAGGATGTTTCCATAAAGGGTCAGGCAACTTTCAGATGTGAGTTTGTAATGCTTCTCACTTAACATTTTAAATAGAAACCTAAATTTGATGGAAGTGCCACCCAATGCCTGGGAGCAACCCTTTAATTACAGATGTTTTCTTTTGGAAGTATGTTTTGTGCTGATGCCCTGAGGATAGCTGGGCGGCTCTCATAAAGAGAAAGTGACTGAATTGCCGAGTATTTACTTTATATTGCTTCAAAGGCTCATCTCTTTTCATTGGGATGAGAACTTGGCTCAGCATTCTTTTCTGGTCAAGCTCCTTTAGGTACTGTTCTTGCAGCCAGATTGTCTCTGATCCAGTGCTAGCGTGCAAGAGGTGGAGAGGAAGAGAGGGTAAAGGTTCCTTGAAGCTTCTCTTTCAACTCTGCACAGGGGCCAAACAAAATCCCATTTTTTTACACTCACGGAACACACTGAATGCTAACACCAACAGGAGAGCCAGCCTCCCTAAAAGGGTAGGCCAAGGCTGAGCCATAGTTTAGCTGTAACTGACCTAGTAAGGGAGCAAATTTGCAATTTGTAAAAGAGTGTGGCAAAGCATAGTGGAGCCTGTGTGCTCTTCCATAACTGCCTGCCTCAGACCGTATTTCTCTGAGCTCCTATAGAGACCTCTAGCTCAGCCTTCTACTGTAAGTTGTTCCTTAAAGGTACAACCTGGCCTTTAATGATTTTCAGGGGAAAATGCTTCAGTTCCCTGGGTAAAGATCTTTAGTCTTGGGGCTGGTCTACACTAGAGGGAGGGGTCGATGTAAGATACGCAAACTTCAGCTACGCGAATAGCGTAGCTGAAGTCGAAGTATCCTATTCAACTTACCCCGCTGTGAGGACGGCGGCAAATCGACCGCCACGGCTCCCCCATCGACGCTGCTTACTCCTCCTGACGAGGTGGAGTACGCGCGTCGATTCGGGGATCGATTTATCGCGTCTAGATGAGACGCGATAAATTGATCCCCGAGAGATCGATTTCTACCCGCCGATCCGGGTGGGTAGTGAAGACGTGCCCTTGGAGTCAAAGATTGTGAGCTCGGACTCTGTTGCTGCATTTTGTGCAGATGGCAAAACTCTATAGGTAACGTATAATCCAGAATGCAGCTGTGAATGGTGCCATCAATAGCTGGGAAAGCTGGCGGTGCTAATACAAGAGAGGCTTCAGTTTATCTTTATTTGAAAGGATTCTCTGAGCCCCACGTGCCACTAAGAACATCAGAATGGCCATATTGGGTCAGACCACTGGTCCATCTAGCCCTGTATCCTGTCTTCTGATAGTGGCCAGTGCCAGATGATTCAGAAGGAATGAACATAACAAGGCAATTTATCGAGTGATCCATCCCCTGTCATCCAATCCCACCTTCTGGCAGTCAGGGGTTTAGGGACACTCGGAGCATGGCGTTGTGTCCCTGACCATCTTGGCTCATAATCATTGATGGACCTATCCTCTAGGAACTTATCTAGTTCTTTTTTTTGAGCCCACTTATACTTTTGGCCTTCACAACATCCCCTGGCAATGAGTTCCACAGGTTGACTGTGTGTTGTGTGAGGAAGTACTTCCTTACGTTTGTTTTAAACCTGCTGCCTATTAATTTCATTGGGTGACCCCTGGTTCTTGTGTTCTATGAAGGGGTAAATAACACTTCCCTATTCTCTTTCTCCATTCCATTCATGATTTTATAGTCCGCCATCATATCCCGCCTTAGTCATCTCCTGTTTTTCTTCCTTTTCTCTGTTCCCTCATCAATGGCTGATCATGCAACAAATCTCCTGTTAACCCAGGAGGCTGGATACAGCTCTCTTCAGAGTCTATCAGTGTCATTCTCGGCATCTTCCAGGAGGGCTTGCTAGAGAGCATGGATTCAAACTCGGGTCCCAAGCCCCTATGCTGGCTCAGGCTAGTATGCAAATGAAATGATGGGATGCCAAAGCTTAGCTGTGTCATACCCAGGTTCCACAGGGAGTGGGGGGTGGAATACTAGCTGTGAGTGTGATCCAGCCAGCCAATCAATCAGATTGTATTGGGCAATCAAGAGCAGACAGAGCCTTTTAAGATACAGACTGCATTAGAGCAGGATACTGGGGGACCATGATGCACTTGGAACCCCAGAAGTAATTAACAGTAATGATTTGGTGCTATGGTAGTCCATGTGCTGCTGCAGTAGATGTTCCACCCTTTGAAGGCATGCAGCATATATTTTCCCCTCAAACCTACACCAGGACAGCTGGTTGGGGAGTGGAGCCATGGCCCTGACCTTGCTCCTTCCCAGTCTCTACAGGGTTGGTTAAGACTGCTGGCAGGGCACAGTGACTCTGTTCCTCAATCAGACTGTGGTTGGTCGCTGTGTGATGGTACAAGACTGGGAGAAAACTCCTTGCTCCCTGTATCACTGTTGATACCCGCATACAATAGGGTAGCCTCGGTCTAGCCCTAGTGCCAGTAGCTATCAAAAGAAAAATAACCTGTGGGCAAATTCTGCTATCAGTTATGTGGGGGGTAAATCTGGAGTAATTGTGTTGTCACCAGTGGAGTTACTCTATATTGACACCAATGTAACTGATCAGAACTGGGCTAGCTTTGTCCACTATATTTCTAAAAATGCTGGCAGAAGCACATAGTCGTGAAGAGCTGTTTTTCTAGTGCTTCATTTTACTGTTATAGTGGAGAGGTGTTTTTGGCCAACAAGACAAGTAACACTAACTTAATTCTGGCATTCAAAGCAAGCCATCTAAAAAGATATCTCACTGAAGCATGTGCATTTGCAGCTGTGTAGGTGCATAACATATGGGTGAGAATTGTAAGTCATTGTAACTTATATCTGACAGTAGAGATTCTTTAGCTCTGACCCTAATTTCTTTCATCTGAGGTTGAAATGGAATCAAACTCTTCAGGATAAGCCAGACTTTTGCAACTATTTGTGACTGAAAGCACGGTTATTAGTGTCCTGAATTGTAAGCAGCAGCAACATATAATCTTCTCTTTACTTTTAATGCTTTTACAGAAGCTGGTTGTGAAAGCTAGAGTTCAATTTAAAAATAAGCAGTTCAGTGGGGAATATAAAATCTCTGCTGAAATTCATAATAGGCCTGATTCTATTTTCACTGGTGTAACTCACATTAAGTTAATGGACGGACTCCCTTGATTTAAATGGGCTTTGGATCAGTCACTGACACTGGAATAACTCAGGTGAAAGGAGAATCACACTCTTTGGACTTCAGTGGGGGTTCTATACTGAACAGGCCCCATATTCTCTTAAAATCTGTTACTTCCAGTCTTGACCATGAGATGGCAATACTTGACCAGCTACACTAGGTCTGTCCTGACAGCTGAAAGAGACTGATGAAAAGCTGAATTTTGTTTCCTGTTCTTAAATGCCTTCCAAACCTCAGGCCCAGATACTGTTTCTAATTTGTGAATAGGGAACTGGCAAGCCTTCACCAATTCTCAGCACTGTATCTTGGAACTGTTTTCCATTTCCTGGTCTCTTTGAGTTAGGGGAGCGGTGGACAAAGTTACAGTGAACTACAAAACACAGAAGAATTCCAACAGCCCGATACTTCACCATGGATTAAGCAAGAGATGTATTATCTGTTCTGCTACTTTGAAAAAGGTCTAAAATTGCAGTAAAAGGAGAAAGATATGTACTGACATCTGAGTGATAAAATTAATGACTTTTGTTTAAATTGAAAACACATAATTTATGGGTTTTATTGCAGTTTTGAAGCAGGTTTTCAACACATGGAAGCAAAAAATGCAACAGCTTTGCAATGCAATCAGTAAACATTTCATTAAAGAACAGAGTTTATTAAATAAATTTAACTCAGTAAGCATGCAGCTCAGAGAGCTGTAAGTAACGTCACTGGCTCAAGTGCTTGCAGGGAAATATTTCTAAACTAAAGGGCAAAATATGCAAATGAAAGCAGCAAGTTCTATGCTCCAAGGTCAATTGCTAGACTTCTTGCTCTAGAGTCCTGCAGGTTACCTAAAAATATAAAGATAACTATTCAGGCTGAGACTTTCAAAGGTGCCTGACTCACCCCATTCCCATTGAATTTCAGCGGGAGTGGGTACCTGCTTCCCTTAGGCTTCTTTGAAATGAAGCTGGGTTTTTCAAAGCAGTGTAAGGCAGTTAGGTACCCAAACCCCATTGGCATTTCTTACAACACTGCACTTCACCGGTTCCAAAGCGAGGCATTCAACAAAATGTTTGGGAACCAGACGGATGAATTTGTGTTTTGTCCATATAATCTTAATTTTCCTGTACCAAGAATTCCCAGCAAAGATACACATGCATGTGGTCATTATGAGTACCTGGCTGCTTAATAGTTAGGCACTTTGCTCCAGAGTGATTGTACTTCAAGACCGAGTTTTATTCCCAACTCTAACACTGATGTAATGTGACCTTGGCAAGAGATTTAGGGTAACATTTTCAAAAGAGACGTAGGATTCTATGTCTCATTGAAAATCAATGGGACTTAGTCTCCTAGCTCACTTAGGCACTTCTGAAAGTGTTCATACCTCAAGTGCTAGAAGAGGGCCTCATCCTCCCTGATTGAACTAACCTCGTTATCTCTAGACTGATTCTTGCCTGCATATTTATACCTGCCTCTGGAAATTTCCACTACATTCATCTGACGAAGTGGGTATTCACCCACGAAAGCTTATGCTCCAATACGTCTGTTAGTCTATAGGTGCCACAGGACTCTTTGTCGCTTTTTACAGATCCAGACTAACACAGCTACCCCTCTGAGCCTTAATTTCTGTTTGTCTTGTCTCTGTCTTCAACGTGGGGATAGTTACCCTTGTTAACAAGAACATAAGAACGGCCACACTGGATCAAACCAAAGGTCCATCTAGCCTAGTATCTTGTCTTCCGACAGTGGCCAATGCCAGGAATGAACAGATCAGGTAATCATCAAGTGATCCATCTCCTGTCGCCCATTTCCAGCTTCTGGCAAACAGAGGCTAGGGACACCATCCCTGCCCATCCTGGCTAATAGCCATTGATGAACTTATCCTCCATGAATTTATCTAGTTCTTTTTTGAACCCTGTTATAGTCTTGCCTTAAGCTCCTTGAGATCCCTTGAAAGGTGCTATATGATTACAACGTACTTATTTGTTATACTATGAGTAAAGCAGAAAGATGTGCAATGTAAAGAGAGAGCTTTTTATCACACTCTTTTGTATAAATTAAGTACAACAACACTTGTCCTTTCCCTTTTTGGTTATCCTCTTGGATTCAGGCCTTAGGGGAGATCCTTTTCAGACCTGACGATGGACATGCCATTGTCACTCAAACATTTTGAAGTGGGTATAACTTTGAACTTAGTTCATATTTGGGTTGTTCTAGATTTTTTTACTAGAACCACCTGCCAGTTTTACAAAGCACTAGATCTTGCATATACCACCTGCTGTTTGTGCATCTGCCCCTTACAATCTCAAGAGCAGAGCAGGAAAAAACCAGAAGTAACTGGCAAACTAGTAGGCCTTAGATGTTGTGATATAAATATTTACCACCAGTCAGTAACTCTTCACAGCATGGAAGTAACAGCAACTGCATTCAATAACTTATGCATTTTTGTTTCTTGCATCACAGCAGGTTTTGTTATATTTATGAGTTAATCATTGGGTTCAGCCCTTACCCATAACACTCTCTAGTGGTGGTCTTTCCACTATTACAATGGTATTTGAGTTCACTCAGTGGAACAAAAGTGCAAATCTTGATGCTTCCCCCAAATCTGGCCCAAATTTTGATACCTGACTGATTGTTTAGTGCCTTACTCCGTGAGGGATCCCACCGACACTGATCAGTCCTTTGGATTGATACAACACTTCTTTCATGTGGCTTACTTATGTCTAAGTTCATAACTACTTCTGCCAGGAGCGTGAAAAGATCACACCATGGTTTTTCTTGTGTTTGCATCTAAAAAAAAAGTCTCTCACAGGCATCCATTTCCAGACAGAGCTCTTGACTGGACAGTAGAGAGGAATGTCATATGTCATGCTTCAACATGAAGCTGATTTATGGAACTCAGCTAATTCTTAGGAAATCTTTTTTTCTTATAAAGGAACAACTATTCTCACACGTGTGAATGAAATATTGGTCTATGCTCACTGTGACGGGTTGGATCACAGAAACCCCCTTGGGAGCTGCCACCCGATGTGCCAAGACTACCCCTGCTTCTGTTTTCCCTGCCAGCTCAGGACTCCAGCACCCCGTCTTGCTGAATTAGACACTCCAGTCCACTTCAACACAGACCCAGGGTCTGAATCACTTGTCCCAAAACTGCAAGTTTACCCAAAAACAGCTCACAGGAGTGTGCTTGTCTTTAGCACTCAGATGCCCAACTCCCAATGGGGTCTAAACCCAGATAAATTCGTTTTACCCTGCATAAAGCTTATGCAGGGCAAACTCATAAATTGTTCGCCCTCTATAACACAGATAGAGAGATATGCACAGTTGTTTGCTCCCCCAGGTATTAATACATACTCTGAGTAAATTACTAAATCAAAGTGATTTTATTAAATACAGACAGTAGGATTTAAGTGGTTCAAAGTAGTAACAGACAGAACAAAGTAAGTCACAAGCAAAATAAAATAAAATGCGCAAATCTATGCCTAATCAAACTAAATACAGATAATCTCACCCTCAGAGATGCTTCAGTAAGTTTTTCTCAGACTGGACACCTTCCAGGCCTGGGCACAATTCTTTCCCCTGGTACAGCTCTTGTTCCAGCTTAGGTGTTAGCTAGGGGCTTCTCCATGATGGCTCCTCTCCCCTCTCTGTTCTCTTCCACCCCTTTATATATCTTTTGCATAAGGCGGGAATCCTTTGTCCCTCTGGGTTTCCACCCCCCCTCACTGGAAAAGCACCAGGTTAAAGATGGATTCCAGTTCAGGTGACATGATCACATGTCACTGCAAGACTTCATTACTCACTTGCCAGCACACACATATACAGGAAGACTCAAAGGTAAATACAGCCATCTGCAGACAATGGGAGTCATCAAGATTCCAAACCATCCTTAATGGCCCACACTCTACATAATTACAATAGGCCCTCAGAGTTATGTTTTATATTTCTAGTTTTAGATACAAGAGTGGTACATTTATACAAATCAGATTATCATACTCAGTAGATTATAAGCTTTGTAATGATACCTTACAAGAGACCTTTTGCATGAAGCATATCCCAGTTACATTATATCACTTATTACCGTATTTTCTCTAAATCTATCCCAGTTACATTATATTGACTTATTATTATATTTTTATAAAACCATGTAGACTGCACAACGTCACACTCACTATCAAGGGTTTGCAGTCATTTTTCTTTGTGCCTACAGACAAGCTGTGGAGAAAACCAAAAAGTCCTGGGTGAGGGAGGGGTACCCTTTGATACAACAGTATTTAACCTTTTAACTGCCTGGATGCTGGGAGTTAGTGTAGCTTTCATTAGTGTATTTTGCTGAAGAACTCCAAAGTGACAATGACAATATCTTGGGATCTGCTAATGACAAGAGAAGCTAAAACAATTCCACCTAAACAGCCTGTAACCTCAGTGCTTGGATGTGGCTATGCCACACCCAACTTTTCAGGACTGCTACTTGGGGGTGGGGGGAGAGAGAGAGAAAGGAGAGGGGAGGTTTTGGGGGGTAGGACAAAGAGGAAATGTGGGGAGCAGATCATCACATTTTTCTAGGCCAAATTCTGCAGCAAGCTCTGGTTTTTATTTTACACAGCCTTTCCGAGCTCATAATAACGATAGAAGTTTAATTTCAGGAGCTGCCATAAAATGCTCAAAAAAGCAGCATACCTCCTTCCCACTAAGAACAGCATCTTTGTATGTTTTCAATTTCCGCTGCTTCTCCCCAAAGCAACATTAATTCTTGTCATTGAGTCTCTCCTCTTCAGCTCTAAAGCCTTGATAATAAGAGTGCCAAAGTGTCCTATATCCACTTCTGTGTTCTGCCTGATCTTTTATAACTGGTAGAAAGTGGAGCTTAGCAAATAACTTGACATTTTTCACCTCTTTTCTGTTTATGAATTGTCCACAAACAGTCTTTATGGCTTTCTTGAGTACATTTGTTTCTCAGAATTATTCACCAAATAACCCTTGGCCAGTTTCTTAGAATATTTTTGGAAAATGATCACTTAGTCACAGGCAAAGGTAACTGACTTTTGTATTTGGATGAATGTTTGCAGAACGTTTTGTAGATATCTGTTCAGCACTAACATAAAGCTCTTAAAAAATTAAGGCCTGTGTCCATTGAGTTCCAGTCTCCCACCCAGTGCCTCTCCCAGGCTATTGAGATCAGTTGTGCTATCTTTGCTTTCCATCCAGAGTTTCTATCTGTGCTGGGCTAGAGGCAGGACCTTCTTGTTACAGGGAATCTGTCTGTTGATCTCTCTGCAGATGTCAACTAGAATCTCTCTGTTGCTGTGTTCAGAGGCTTGAGCCAGCTATGTGTTGGGCTTTATTAGCCTCCTTTTCATCATTGCTCTTTTGTTTGGATTATTGTTTCATTTATTTGTGGTGGCTTGTCTTAATCTATAACCAAATGTAGAATAATTTTAATCACTGTTTTGGCCTTTAATATCCTTAGCAATGGGCACTTGAGAAAAGAGAAAATATCAGTGGGATAGATCCTGCCACCTTTATTCATGTTAAGAAGTTCTTTACTCTGTGAGTAGCCCTATTGATTTCAGTCTGGCTGCTCAGAGTAACTCAGCATGAGGAAGGTTGCAGAATCTGGCCTAAAATAAATGAATAACACTCACAGCCTCTTGCAGTGTCTTTATAGAGCTAGCACAAATAGCCAGGCAGTCTCCTCTTTCACATTGCTCCACAAGACCCGCTTCTGCTGTGGTGCTTACAGGAAATGTGCCCTCCTAAATGAGGTTTAGATTGTATTGCACTCAGTAATGGAGTATATTTATTTTGGCCCTGATCCTGCACAGAACACCATGCAGATAGACCTGTGTACCCACTTGAAACTCTGTTGAAATCATTGGGGCTTGCCAGTGTAGCTCAGTAGAAGATTGGGGCCCTTATGTTTAAAAAATGGCAGACTCTAACTCTTCCCCAGATGACTTGAAGCAATCAAGTCACGTACATAGATACCCAGAGTAAACATGCAAACATATATGATCATTATTCATTCATATCCAGAGAGCGTTTGAGCTCTATAAACAATTTTTATAAAGTATAACATGCAGGATTTCAGTTTGCTACTATGCAGTACAGTACATATTGCCATTTATAAAAGGCTGTTTCCAATTGTTTATAACTTTTCTCAGTGTTACCTTTGCATATAACATTTAATATGCTGCTCTGAATCAGAGAAACTTTTTCCTGAAACTTTGACTAAAAAAAAAAAAAGGGGGAGGGGGGCTGAGCTGTTTTCAAGTAAGGAGAGTGACAAAAGCATTTTTTTCTGCTAAGAGAGAAAACATTAAAATGAATGACTCTAGCACCTCTATGTTGTAAATCTGCCTTTCGTTTGTTTGGTGTACAACCTTAACTGTACTTCTTTGTGCATACAATAGAGTCTATTACATGATCACAAACTAATGTTTCCTCAGACAGCTGTCTTATTCGGCCAATAGCAGCCCCACTTCATTCACCACCAGATGGGTACTGTAGTGAATGAGGCAGGAGTTTGTGGAAATAGGAAGGATGATCAAGGCACTGAAATAGAATTCAAAGAATCTGGGTTCTATTTCTGCTCCCACACCGGCTTCCTGTGTGATCCCGGGCAAGTCACTGAGGTCCAGATCCTCAGCCTAGTTCCAGCTGCATGAAGTGGCTAGAAAGTGGCATAAAGGAATAATTGAGGATTACTCCTGACAGTGGGCGGTAAAAGAATGTGTTGGGGCAGGGTTGAGTGTACAATTGTCTGCCTTCTTCTCAGCCGGTGCAAAGGTCCCTATGGGACACAGTTATACTAGCATGGAAGTGCTTATAACAGTATCTGCACTAGGGGTTGTTCCAGTATAACTAATCTGGTTTTTTGTTATTTTTTTTCAAAAAATCATCCCCCTATGCACAGTAGTTATACCAGTACAATATCTGTGTGTCAGCTGGGCCTCTGTCCCACTGACTTTCAATAGGACTTAAACTCCTAAGCCAATTAGCTCTTTTGAAAACATTGCCCATAAAGACTGGCTTGTAATACGTACACACACAAAAACAGAGCGAAGGTAGGAAGACAACCTTAACTTCATTTCCTGACTTTGTGCTTTTTGAACTCCAGACACTTCTTTAGCTCAGATTTAAATAGACTATATAGTCCTCTGTTTTGTAGGTTCCCAAGTTTTGTGTCATGTTATGGGACCTGCCAATGTGTTCATGCAGTGAGCACTCAAAAATGGAAAGCTGTTAAATTAATAAAGTTTTTGGCCATAGGAATCCAATGCACCACATGGCAAATGGATATGGCAACATTTTAACTGTGGTGGTGTTAATTAATGCACTTGACCTTAACGTGCTTTTACTGTATTAAGTTAATAAAGCTATAGCTAAAAGTAATCAGGATTCACATAAATCAAACTGGCAAATGAAGTCTATCTACATATTTTTTAGTTATAAAAGTGCCCTTGATTTTTCAAATACTTCTAAATATGTATTTTCTTTTTAGGTACCCCTTCCCTCTTGTCCTAACCCCACTTTACCAAAACACAGGTGTTTCTTGGGCCACAGAACGCATTTTGAGACTACAACAGCAAGGCCCGGTAGGAGGAATTGAGCTAATCACAGAATTTCACTCTGAATTCTGAGTCTGATCAGTTTTTAATCTACTATTCCCTTTCATTTTTTTTTCTTCCCGATGTGGAATAAGAACCTTCACTCTCTAAGGTCCAAGGCTCTCCTGTTTATCCCACCTCCACCCATTTGCCATCCTTCCTTGTGGCTGACATACTCCTGGCCAACCTGTATGAGGAGAAACTTAAAAAGCCATCAGTACTAATTTTTGATGGGCTGGACGGCAGAATGTGCTGTTTTTGATGAATGTGAGGCATCTCAAGACCAGAACAGAGAACTGAACCCTGTTCTAATGAGCTGCAAGAAACACCTGGCTCAAAGGTTGTATTGTAATTTGATTATGCAGATGTAAAATATTAGAGTTCTTAGGCCTTGCATACCTGCAGAGATATTTGTACACTTATTCTTAAGAAAGTCTGAGACCTGATTCCTCAAACAGGCCACTTCCACTGTATAGAAAGACCATGAGCTTTCCTGAGTTTATTAGAAAGTTCTATTTCCTTCCAGTAATGAAGTCAGAGGGATTTTGTCTTGCTATTGTAAAGGTAGTCACCACTGTATGCATCCTATCTTGGTAATTTTTTATCAAAGAAGCAGCTCTTTTCTGAAAGACCTAATTCAATCCCGTGATGACATCTGGGAAGTACAGAGCCATGTAACCTTGCGGATTTGGTAATTTACAGTCAGCAGGATACTCCCCAAGCCCTCCTTAGCTCCCCCCCACCCCAAGAAAGCTCAAGTCCATCTGGTTTGCATCTGTCCTATATAAAATGAGGCCCTCCCCTTCTCATACATGAGAATCATGTCATGTGTGTTTGTCTAGCGATCCTCTGTGACATTTAATGAAATAGAATCAGATCCACCTGGAGGATGCATCCAGGAAGGGGGAAAAAGTTGTCTTTTCTGATATAAAAATCTACTTAGGAACTTCACTGTAGTAACGTGGGGACATCAGACGCTTCAAAGGGAAGTTCACTTTGAACACAACTTCAGATTCAAAGTTCCAAGTGTTCATATTTTAATAACTGAATTAAATTAGAATTGTGATATTAAGGCTCCCACTAGGGGCTGGATTGGCAGCTTCAGAGACTCATATTCTCTCGGTGTCCAGAGGACTAGTACTGTACAGCACAATAATAGCAGTGCAGGATTCACACACTGGCCTGCCAGTATTCCTGGAGGCGCAACTTCCAGAGGTCAGAGGAAAATAATTTTCCATGGCCGTTCAGTCCCTGGGCTCTCTGAGGCTGCCACTAAGGGTGTTAGCTACTGCCAATTATGGTGTGTTTTGTGGGATGAACACCTGTCTACAAAGAACTATCAGACCACCAAACAGCCATCAAATGCTACCAACTTTCATTCATGCCACCTACCTGGACTGGACAGGAACCTGCATTCTACAGCTGATGAAAGTGAAAGGTGAATTATTTAGAAGGTGGCAGCAGTATTCCCATTTTTAAAAAAAAAATCTTTTCATTATAGTTTTAGAGCAGAGTGTGGGTTTGAAACTCCCTGTTAGAAAATGATTTACCTTTTTTCCTGATGGACTGCATTACATGGTATCTGGATGGATGTCATTTATTTACCATGGAAAGCTCAGCTCAGATGCAGCATCTGGTTTCCAGTGAGGTCCTGTTCTTTTAACAAATAGGACAGCGGGCAGACTATAGCATAAGAAGGTCAAGGTTACATGATTTACTCAAGGTCAAACTGTAAATCATTGGATACTCAACCTGGATGTTCATGGCTCTAGGTCCTTTGTTCTTACCATTAGAATCCATAGACTCCCCTGCATAAAGTGCAGGGCCGGCTCCAGCATTTCTGCCGCCCCAAGCCAAAAAAAACCGCCGCGATCGGCGGCGGCAGTTGGGGGGAAAAAAAAACACTCCTAGAGGGAGTGAGGGACCTGCTGCCCCTGAATTGCCGCAGGTGCCACCCCTCTCCCTTGGCCACCCCAAGCACCTGCTTGTTAAGCTGGTGCCTGGAGCCGGCCCTGATAAAGTGTAGGGGTTGGCAGGGGGATGTGTTATGGCAGGCTTGATATATATATAAATCTCATCAATGGTAAATACATTGGCATGGTGGGCTAGTTGTGTATCTCTAGCTACACTTACTTTTCCAATTTCTCTCTCTGACTTGAGATGACTGGTTTTGTTTTGGTTCTGTACAGTTACGCATGAAATCAATATTAGTGAAGGGAAAATAACAAGCAGCCGTAATCAAGGTCCTGTAAAATATAGAGTTATTTTGGCTGGGCTGCATAGCCAAAGGTGTAAACTTGATGGATTTTTTTGAGTCAGACCACCCATAGTGGGAAAGGAACAGATGTCCTGTGATTACACACATAAATATTTGCTATATCTTGCACCCATAATTCCATACCAACATCTCTGGCTCCAATATGTGCATGGCTGACTTGCTGCTGAATAGAAAATGCAGAATTTTTTTCTGTCAGTTAAACAAAGAAAAGCTGAGAGGCACATAACTCGGAAGAGTTGTGGCAGCACAGTAATGAAACTTGGAGCAAAATGACAAGAAACTGTAGCAGAAACCAGGGGCGGGGGCTGAGGTTTCAGGCTGGAGGTATGCACCAAGAAGCCGGAGCCCAGAGGGGCCTTAGACAGTGCCAAGGGCTGCTTTAGGGGTGAGCAGCAGGGCAGGCATCTGAGCTTGGAGATGCACAGCAGGCTGAGGGAATGGCATGGTCAGGGCAGCTGCGGCGGCATGGTGTACCCGCCCCAGGCCTCCAGAGCAGTTGCCTCCCTATCCTCCTGCTCTCCACCCCCAGTGCCCCATCTCCCTAGTGCCAAGGGAACTGGGCAGGAGGCAAAGCAGGATCCAGGCTGTCCCATCCCACACCCTCCCTAGGTAGAGAGGAAATATTGTGTAGGTGGAAACATAGATGAGCCTCCACAATATTTTCACTGTGGGGGTGTTAGCTCCCACTGCCGCCCCATTCTGCCACCCCTGGAAGAACCCATACCAATTCACAGTTCATCAGTGAATGTACCCTCTGCCAGCACCAGCTGTTCACTAATGTTTAGTTCACTACTCATTTGGGATTCCAGCTGGTCCTAGATTGGAGATGTTGAATTTAATGTTGCCAACTCTCATGATTGAATCACAAATTTCACAATACTTAGCAGTTTTCTTAAAGCCCCTGCTTATGGAGTCAGATGATTTACATGAAAATCTCAGCTTTCATTTAAACTTGGATGACTCCCAAAGAGTTTTCAAGATGGCAGCCTACTACTTCTGGCTCAAGTATTCTTCAGAATACATATTCACATAAGTACTTGTGACACTTCCTCTTTGCATTAATGTACTTACTAACAAAATTAAGTTATCCACATGTTGGCAGTAAGTAAATAAGTGTCTTGAATGCTTCTGAAGAAAATTCACTTTTTTTTATTCAAATAGATGTTTGCAATTTATTTGCCTAGCTGATAGTGTGCTGACTACCTGAAATTAGTCATTTAATTTTGACTATGCAATAGAGAGAGTGAGCTACTGTGGAAAAAGAAAGAAATCTAATGAGGAACGAGAAGAGTAGCATAGCTGAAAATCCCTCCATTTTTCTGTGAGTTGAGACTGTCAATATCCAGGATATGTTTGTAAAACCCAGGGCATTCTCAGGCAAACTGGGACTCTTGCCTGGTATGTGTTTGGGGTGGGGGTGGGGGAACCCAAACCATTCTGCAATGTGTGTATAGAGGGAGGAGAGAGAACGAGTTGCTGGGGTTCCAGAGACATTCAATTATGTGTGTGGAGGGAGGTGGTGAATGGAGGAAGGAACAAGGACAGGCAGTTGGGTTGCTTGGAGACTCGGTTTTGAGAGATGGAGAAATACTGATGGGCACAGAGACAGTTGGGAGATAGAGACAGAGGGCCATGGAAATGTGGGGGTGGGGAGATAGACAGAAAAATGGGAAGATTTCAGTGAGGAGAGAGAGAGAGGTTACCTAATGCTGAGGGTAGAGAGAGACGAGAACCCTTAGAATAGGAAGCACCATGCTCCTCTTAAAGGGAGAGGGGAGGTATCTGTTTTCCTGACATTCCCCTGAGACTAATTCAAGTCCTATACTAATGACTTGGGGCATGGGAGCACTGGGGGACACACAGGTCTGACAGATTTCACACTAGATCTGAGGTGAAGCAGGGATGTATCCTAAACCCAGCCCTGTTCTGTCACACAATGAATTGGTTCATTGAACATATCTCTGCAAATATCGGTATAACTGTCAGTTAAACTTTTACCGGCCTAGATTATGTGGATGATGTCGTCTTTGGTCCGGATACAAACAATCTCAAAGATGTCCTAGAGAGTTTACAGCACAAGGCAGCTGTCCTTGGGTTAAGGGTTTCTTGGGCAAAAACAAAAATCTTGAGTGTCAGTGCAAAAGTTGTGATGCAAGACATATCATGGAAGTAATGGTTGACTTTACCTAAGTAGGCAGTAAACTGTCATCCAACAGGTGCAGCCAGCCAGACATCCTAAGGAGAATTGGTTTAGTAGCCTCAGCCATGAAGACGCTGCATAGGGTTTGGAGCCAAAAGAAGGTTCAACTATGTACCCAAGTATGGATTTAGCAAACCTGTGTACCTGCGATCCTTTTATATGGATTTGAAACATGGACATTGCTTAAACAAGACACCAGGAGGCTGGAGGCATTTCACATGCATTGCTAGTGGTGACTACTGGGTATAAGATGGTATGACTTTATCAGCAATAGGGATGTATCAGTGAGAACTGGCCTGGAGAGGACTGAAGTCATCATTGGCCACTGCCGGCTGGCCCTTTTTGGTCATGTTGCCCGCCTTGGAGACAAAGTCCCCAGACATCGAGCTTGGAAGATTGGACTTGAAGTCATGACAGGTCACTGCCCAGTAACGACTGGTGGCAGTCACACCGTCAGCAATAATTAACTTGGCTGCACCAGATCAGTAATAATCCTGTGGACCTCTTAGATGCCTGGAGTAAAGCCTCACAGTGTGGCCATGGGTGTTCGGCACTACAGACCTCCACTGCCTAAGCATCTTGTTGGAAAAGAAAACACTTGCAGCACCACCCGTGCCAAGAAAAATAACAGGTGGTACCAAGATTCCATCCCACTCCTCCCAAAACCCATTCACTCTATGCACCAACTTTGGCAAAAAAGGACAAGAGGGTGTGCAGCATCCAGTTACCCCTGACACTGGTGAAAATGTAGCCTTATGTGTAATCCACTTCATGATGATGATGGTGTAAATCACTGTCCATCAGCTACACACTCTCTCTCTCTCTCGCTACCTTAGAGATCTGCTGGTGCGGGTTTTCTTTCCCCCTGGGGATAAACAATTCTTTAAACATAGTGAGTGCCTTATGAGTGTATTTTATTGTGGCTCTTGTTCTTAATAATGAGGAGCATACACAGATTTCTCTGGTTTGTTCCAACATTTTGAAAACTTGGTTTAGTAAAAGAAACAAACACCATTATTTTGGCAGCAAACCATTTCCTTGTAAAATACAGATGAGAGCTTCAATTGTTCTGTTTTATTCTAAGAAACAGCTGATCATGGCAATGTTAGTGAGATGAGTTTTACTAGCATCTTGCAGGAGGGCTCACTTTTTTTCCCCACGTCATGTCTTCTGTTTTGCTGATTTTTAAGGAAGAGAGAGGGAGCCATTATAACTCTTGCTTTTATAAAGCTCTTTGTATTCCTGTAAACACCATTGCATGTGGATATTATAGGGACTGTAGGAGAGTCCTATAGCATAGGCTATTCTCTGGGAGGCACAAAGTCAACTCCTCAGGCCATGAAAATGTCCATCTTCGTTTAATAGGACCACCTGGTGGCTGCTGTCATTGAAAGCCACAGCTTGTCACTTGGTAGCTTTCAATCACTCTCTGACCTTCTGCAGACTGCTACTCCAGCTGCTGCTATAAGACGTGGATGTATTTCTAAAGTGAAGGCCTGTGAACATGTTTTGATGGGTTGTGGAAGTTGGGGATGGGGAAAGGAAGGCATAAAGCAATGATGCTATTCCGTTCATGGAACACTTGCCACTCTCTCAGCCCTAGTGAAAACCATCAGACCATTCCACCTCTCTTGCTTGTGCAGTTGAATGATTGTTATTCAAATTCATCTCCAAACACAGCACAGAGAGAGCATTTAGGAATTTCCTAACTTGCTAGTATGCATTATACAGCATGGATTTCATGACTGATCATCTCTTTGGCAGCTTGGAGTCTATGCTACATATGTGTTGATACAGCCTATTGAGATCTAAGCTCTTTAATTTGCAATTGTAATGTGCAATTTTCTAGAAATAAAATGCATTTCAGTCACAGGACATTCAGAATCACTCAATTCTAATCTGTAATGTCAGCAAGCCCATTTCACTGACATTATTGTTTTGACACCAAGTGTAATAGAAATGATTAAGTCAGGAAGAGAGTAGCACTTACTTGACTGCTGTCAGCTACCGAACCACAATAGCTCAGCACACAGACTCTATTCAGCTGATGAAACATGAAACTTGATATGCTGCTGCAAAATGTTAGTGACCACAATGCAATATTTCAACCCCTACTTGTATTTTATAAATGTTTAGTCTCGCTCTGTTAAAACAACCAACCTTATATAAAAGCAATTCCTGCTTCACAACAGAAAAAAATAAGAAACAAATTTTGTTCTTTTAAATTCACTGAATCCCAGAGTGTTTCTAGGCCTTCTTCCCCATCCTCATAGAAGAATGTATTCAGATGGGAGATGAAAATGGAAAGGGTATGAACAATAGTAGCCCTTGTGGCTTTAAGATTCATGATGGCAGGAACTTTAATGTGATAGAAATATAAATCATGCCCCTTCCACCCCTCTAGCAGAATCTATATATTATTCTGAAATAATTTGCTATTGTGAGGCTCAGATATGTAGACATTTGGAACTGAATGCTAAGAGAGCATTTCTTCTAAATAGGTGTCTGCTCTCCTTTACATTTGAGCCATTAGATATCACTTATCATTATGCTGTCATATAGTCTATGGGTATAAACTCCGCAAACTCACTAGAAGCAAGGTAACATAATGCAACAAGCAAATACCTCTGCCTGGACAGTGTCAGAATAGACATGCACTTTTCCCCTTCATTCATATGAAGAGAGGATCATACATGTTAGCTGGAGACATGCTGCATCCTAAACTTTTTTTCCTGATTTTTGTAGTTCAAAATATTTGTGTTTAGGCTGGCATCTTTTCATACTGATTATATGCCTCTCTAGTATAGGTGTCAAGCATGACATGCACTGAATTCTGAAGCAGAATTGACTTTACCTGATTAAGTTCAGTGTTAGAAATTCTGAGGCTATGGCTGTACAGACTGTTTATGTGATATAAGTAAAGCCCAGCTGTATCCATGATTTAATCAAATAATTGGGCCTGAGAGAAAGAAAATTGCTCTATAGCCCAGTGGTGAGGGCATTCACCTGAGGGGTGGCAGTTCCCTATACAAGTATCAAAGGGGTAGCTGTGTTAGTCTGGATCTGTAAAAGCAGCAAGGTGTCCTGTGGCACCTTATAGACTAACAGACGTATTGGAGCATGAGCTTTCGTGGGTGAATACCCACTTCTTCGGATGCAAGTTCCCTATACAAAATTCCTTCCAATCAGACAGAGGTGGGACTTGAACAAGTATCTCTCACAGCCTGACTGAGTACACTAACCACTGGGCTAAAGGCAGGTTCTTCCTCCCTTAAGTTGTTTGTATGGAGCTAGGCAGCCTGTAAACACGCCTACCTGGTCGGACCCCACACATGAGTTGAGAACAACCATCTTCCCTAGGTTTGTGGATTGCTCTGGGGCTTAGGCACCTGGATGCCTAGAGTGAGGCACTATGCATATGTTTAATGTTATGTGCTGCGAGTAGTCCCACTGTGGCTTTTCAGAACTGCAGCTTTACATTGTTCTATACTTAGAGGAGGAAACATGTTTAATTTCAGTAAAATAAACCATCAGCCAGGTCCTGGTTAAAGCTATGGTAAAGCTTTCTTTGACTTCAGTGGGAGCAGGGGTAGGGCCTTTGCCATTTTATTTTTTCATTTTCTGTATTTAAAAAAAAAATCATATTCATAGTCTATCCTGGAGAGAGCCATTCTCCTTTGCTTTTGTTTGAGGGCTCTGAATTAATTATGAGACTCTGTATGTTGTCCAGGCCCCTGTGCACATTTATATAATAGCTCTGAAATAATATGGAGTCATTTGTGGCTAAAGAGAAATCTGTGAACTGACTTACACAATAAGTAAAAATAAAACATAGCAAGGCATGAAATAATATTATCGAAGAGGGGAGTTGGAATGACTTTTTTGTTGTTGAACATAGTCATGTTGTTTCTTTTTGCTCTTGTATTATTAGAGGAGATATTTGAAAAAAGAAAATAGCAAAAGTGGTTGGACCAGTTGCTTTAATGTTACTAGAAAAAGTGAGGCTTGTGAGACTAGTCAGTGTAACAATAAACAATTTATCCCTCTCAGATGCAGAATCTTACACTGAAACGGCCATTTACTCTTTAGCTTGTCTAGGAAAAGACTGATGCAATGTCTAGCCAAGTCAATTGTAAGAAAATAGCTGCAGAAACACAAAAATGGAAGAAAAAGTTGGAGAAATACTTTAAATAACTAATTTAAACAGTTTTGGTTATTAAAATAACAAAGATTATATAATGTTCCTCTTGTTACCATTTATTAATGATTTAATAGGAGTCAGAGATAAAATCGGGTGGGGGGGGAGGAATTGTAAATGTTACTTGAAAAATTAATGGACTACTAAGTAAACATATGGCAATTAGGAGCCTGATTCTGCATGTCTTGTGACCCTAAAACTCCCACTGACTTCAATGAGGGTTGGTGAGGAAGGCATGTCGGCTCAGCCTTTAGCATTAGAAGTTGGAGGAGAAGGAAATGGATCATGCAATGGACATTTAAAAACTCCTTGGGTGAAATCCTGGGTCCAGGATTTGGGTCTACTGGGTCCAGGATTTTACCCTTTGTGTTCAGGCAATTAAATACAATATAATGGGGAAATTGTCTTTCATAGATCAGAATACTCACCTGCTTCACAACGATGTAGCAAGGATTAATTAGTTACAGTGTAAGCAACGATTTTAAAATGTGAATTTCTATATAAGTGCTAAGCGTAGGGGTTGAACAGAGTATATTTGCATGAATATGGGGTACAGTAGTTGACCCTCTTTAGAAGTTTTCTTTTCCTATTAACTAAGGGTTTTTTTTGGTTTGAGCAGGTATTCCCTGTATTTAGAATGAGTTCAAATAACACATAAGTGTGTTTTTTTTAAAACAAACAAACTCTGAAGCTTGTACTCCTGTTCAGAATCATCTTTGAAATGAGCTAAATTCCTTGGATACATTGTTTTCTAAGGGCTTGACAGTGCAAACCCTTATTCACTTTGGTCAGTGGAGTGGTCCCAGATATTCTAGGTAAGGCATATTATTCACATTACCTCCACATTATTTTGCAAGTGCTGTTTGGCATTAAACAAAGTGTATTTTGGAATGCAATATCCTTATTATGTTTTGTTTGGGAAGGGGGTCATTACAAAAATGTTTATTTGCTTACTCACAATATTCAGTAATCTGCAATGGACCTCATACCCATTAGTATAAATTAATGAGTAGATCAGGGCAAACTATTCTTGGGGCTAGGCTGCACAACGGCTACTAACAATTTGCCCTGATTCAAAAAGCACTTTAGCATGTGGCCTCATTTTAAGCACGTTTGTTCTGCTGAAGTTGAATGGAACTATTTACATGCTCAAAGTCAGGCACACGCCTAAGTGCTTCACTGGCCATTGGAACCATTCATATGAGTAAGTGTTCCCCCATGTGAGTTCTTTTGCTGAGTGGTCCTATATCTTATTTACCACAAACCATAAAATTATTAATTTCCTCATGGGTTTTTTCTATGGTGCTTATCACTAAGGCTAAGATTTTGTCACGGTTACTTTTAGTAAAAATCATGGACAGGTCACAGGCAATAAACAAAAATTTACAGAGCCTGTGACCTGTCCGTACTTTGTTAAAAATAACTCGGCTAGGCAGAGGGGAGGAATCGAGTCCCACGCGGGGGGAGAAGGGGGATGACAGGCCAGCTACAGCGGCCACAGCGAGGGACGCAGCCATGGAGGGGCACACAGCCCCGGCTCCAGAGCTGGCCACAGCTGCGGAACAGGGGTGCATGGCCCTGGCTGCAGTTCCTGCCAAGCCCCAGCCACAGCCGGGGGGTGGGGGAAGTGTATGGCCCTGGGAAGCCGTGAGGGGGGCATGGCTCCGGCTGCAGCCTCTGCCAAGCCCAGGATGCTGTGGGGCTGGGGCGCACAGCCCTGGCTGCAGCCCCCAGTGGAAATCGCAGGACTGGGGCTGCAGGGTCCTGGCTCCAGCTAGCCCCAGTTGCAGGGCAGGGGCGCAGAGTCCCACATGTCCTAGATGTCACGGAGGTCTGGTAAAGTCTCAGAATCTGTGACTGCCGTGACCTCCTTGACTAAAACATAGCCTTATTTATCGCTATAGTATGTGAACTATAAAATTTCACAAAAATTAATGAATCTATCTTCACAACTCCCCTGTGATATAAGGTGGTAGAATTATCCCCATTTTTTCACATGAGGATCAGAGGCTAAAATTGTCAACTGTCCACTATTTTTGTGGGTGTAATTTGAGATCACTGAGGCCAGATTTCTTTTCCAGAATGCTTAGCATTTTATAGCCCTTTATATGCTCAGAGCATAGCACCTATTGACTTCAGTTGCAGCTGTGCTCAGCACTTCTACAAAGCAAACTACAGGCATCTCCACTGGGTGCCCAGAAAACGAGAAACACACAATTAGTGATCACCTATGAAAATTTTGGTTTAAGTGACTTGCCCAGCTTCACATAGGAACTCTGGGGCAGAGGTAGGAATAGAATCCAATTTTCCAGGATGCCACTCAGCTGTCTTAGCAAAGAGGACCTTCCTTTCTATTCCTGCAGTCCCTTGCCTCATTCCCTACAAATCTTCCAACTTCTGCCACAAACGAGGAAGGAGTCTTGGAAACAACAGCTTCATTCACCATGCATCCCTGATTCGTTCCCTGAGCACCAGCCATCCTGTGCACAAATGAGGCAGCGTTCCTGTGGAAAAATAGTATGTGATTAAAGACTGTCATAATCCATATGCACAAGGGAGCTGAATGAAGGGCAACCTTAAGTCTGGTATTTCCTAACTTTTGAGTGCTTGACTTTGCAACAGGTTGAATAAAAAGTTAAAGATTTTTTTCAATCCAAAAGGGGGATTATTTTATTTAAATTGTGCTTTTCTAAATAAATCAGGACTTAAATTTAAAAACTACTTTAAAATTAAATTTTAAATTGACAGCGTATGGTAAGGCCTAAATTTATTATAATCTGTCAAAATCGTTGGAATTAAAATACAAAAAGCTAAACCAGCTTTTGAGAGCAGTGGCCCCTTCTGCAGGTGCCAAGAGAATATTTTCTTCATGTCAGTTTATTCATCAAGTTCAGTTTAATGACGAGTTCATTCAAAGTTAAGAAATCAATTGGAAGTTGAAAAAACAGGAAAGCTTGTTTTCCTCTTCCAATCTATGACTAAAAACTAAGTGTGAGAGGATCAGATATACTAGTTCTAAATTCTTCAAGAACAGGGTGACTAGAAACCATCAGTTCAATTCACTAACAGATACTTCCGTTGTTTAATAAACTGTTTTAAATGCAAAATGTTTTGATGAGAAAAAAGTTTGTCCAGCACATTCAAGGTAGTTTAGTTAATTAAAAATGCTATTTTTGTGCATTTTTTATTGAATTTGAATTTCCATCCTAATAGAGATTGACACAAATCACAAGTAAAATTTAAATCTAGTAAATAAAAATGCATCATTCGCCATTTTCAAATATATTAAAAAATGTAAACTTTGAGAATCTGAACAAAGGTAAGTAAAGCTATATAATTGCTTAAATAAATTTATATAGATATAGTGTATCCTCCTGGTTGAGACTCAGGAATCCTTTAATTCCAGATTCTGGATTAGAGTGTTCTCTACTAGTTATAAACCTGTCTATTCCTGTCCTCATCTGCTTCAATCCTTATCCTTTTTCCTGGTGCTTCTGCCACTGTTCTTCCCTTGCTCCTATCCCCGCTCCTGACTCTCCTGCCCCTGCCCCCCACTGTGCTCCTGAACCCCCTTTCTCACCTTTTCATAGTCTCCCTTGACTTCTGTGCCCTCACCCTGTTCCTGCCCCCCTACCCTGCTCCGCAGATACTGCATTTGTTCCTACCCCCAGCTTCTATTGCACTTCCCCCAAGCTCCTGTCTCCACCCTCTACTCCTTGTCTCCCCAGTTCTTATCTTCTCACTGCTTCTTCTGTACCCTACCGTGGTCCTATTTTCCCTTCCCAGCTGTGCCCTGGCCAACCCACTCCTGTTCTCCATCCATCCCAACTGCTCCTCGCCCCTCTATATTCCAGTCAGGCAGCTGCCTCCTTGTCCAGGGTATCTGAGTGCCAGCAAGGGTAGCGTGTCTCCCTCCTCTGTTCCTATGCCCAGCACCACAGTGGCCTTCAGAAGATGGGAAGAGCAATTTCAGGGAAAATCCTGCTCTAACCCTACATCCCTGGGATGGAGCATGCTTGATTGCTCTGTGAGGATGGCACATGCACAGTCTGGGCACACAGAGGAGTTATGAGGGGATGGAGCATGCTCTATGTAGATGGAACCTTCTGCGAATTTAACTGCCAAACTCTTAAATCTCTACTAAGCATGTGCCAACTCATTTTTCACAGGCTTATAACTTGGTCAAATTTGGGCAGATTGTCACTGGAGTAGAAAAAGGTACACCTGACACAAATGCCACCACCCTTCCAAAGTTCAAGTCCTTGCTCAAAAGATAGAGGTGCTAGAGCTTCTCAGTTAAATAAATGGTTGTACAAATGTTTTAACATGGGCAAAAATTCTCCGCCCCATATCTCATTCTCTGAAACATCTGAATTGGTTTTAGATTTAAAAAAAAAAATCAGGCTAAGGCAGAACCCCAGTCTGAGACTTTTCTGTCTGAACGGTTGAAGTCTCAATTAAGTTATAAGCAGTTGAAATGGACTCTTATAATGGAAATTGTCAGGCAACCTTAACTATATGATGCTATCAGCTCTGTCTATAAGAATAATTCTGACCTCTTCTTTTCAGACATGACTCCAGTTTACATCCATAGGAATTATATGCCTTCTTTTGAGGATGAAATTTGGCTGAGAGAGAGATCAGTAGACATACCTGTACACAGAGGGCCAATTTCAGTTCTAGTTTAAGCAAGTGTAACTTTAGTAAAGTCCATTGGAATTAAGCTCACTTACGTCAGGTCTGAATTGGGCCAGAAAGCAAGGATCATTGAGGAATTCCTTATCAATGTGGTGTACTATGCTGCATTCTCATGAAACTGTAAGGCTAGTTTCTAACTTTATTTTGGCCAAAGTACGGTTAACCTCATAGAAATGCAATATTCCAACAACAAGAATTCATTTTTAGCCACTCTTGCCACTAACCAAAGGCATATTATTAAAGCTGTCTTACGGTACTCAGAATATTTGTACTGTGACAGATTGATGACAAAACGGTCATTCATTACATCCTAGTATAAATTGCTATACTGAACTAGCAGCCAAGTATCTCTTAGCAACTTTACTACTGTATATTTAGGGCAAGACCATGTATGGATGGGCAGCTGGAGAGAAATATAAAGAGCTTCCCCGTTGCCCATGCAGGGGTCAGGCAAAATGACCATCCTTGTGCTCCTCTGAGAACAAGAATATACAAGGCTTGATCCAGTATTGTTCCTAGTTTCTTCAAAGTTAGCAGAGAGAGGAAAGGTAATAGGCCCCATTCTGTCTCATAGAACTAGCTGACATAGAGTGGAGCAGATGCCTCATCTTTAGAAGGGGTGGCACTGAGATCTGTGCTTTCTGGAGCTCTAGGCATGATGTCCCCTCAGAACAACTGCCAGGACAGTGCACTGGTACACCACCCCCAACAGATGGCTGTAGCAGAAGAGTAGAGTCAGAGAACTTTGACAGTCCTATTCCATGAGAAATATGCCATTCCATCAGGTTGATTTAAGTGAAATCAGATTATTTTCACTGGAGTTTTGTTGAGGCGGGGGGAAAAAAAGTTCTGACATAAGAATGGCCATATTGTGTCAGACCAATGGTCCATCTATGCCAGTATCCAGTCTTCTGACAGTCCAATGCCAAGTGCTTTAGAAGGAATGAGCAGAACAGGACAACTATTGAGTGATCCATCCCCCATCAACCAGTCCCAGGTTCTGGCAGTCGAGAGGTTTAAAGACACCCAGAGCATGGTGTTATGTCCCTGACCATCTTGGCTCATAGCCATTGATGGACCTATCCTCCATGAACTTACTAATTCTTTTTTGAACCCAGTTATACTTTTGGCCTTCACAACATCCCCTGGCAATAATTTCCACAGGTTGACTGTGAGTTGTGTAAAGAAGTACTTCTTTGTTTTTTTTTTTTTCAAATCTGCTGCCTATTAATTTCATTGGGTGACCCCCTGGTTCTTGCGTTATGTGAAGGGTAAATAACACTTTTTCTTCACACCCTTCATGATTTTATAGACTTCTATCATAACCTTCCTAAGTCTAAGTCATCCCTTTTCTGAGCTGAACAGTCAAAGTCTCCTTAATCTCTCCTGATATGGAAGCTATTCCATTCCCTTAATCATTTTTATTGCCCTTCTCTGTACCTTTTCCAATTCTAATATATCTTTTTTTGAGATGGGGCAACCAGAACTATATGCAGTATTCAAGGTGTGGTCATATCATGGATTTATATAGTGGTGTTATGATATTGTTGGAATTAAATGTTTCAGTTTTCCATTTTGAAATTACTTTGTTCCTTTATTTTGTTTTTGTTTTGTATTATATAAAACAATCAAAATCAAACACTTTGAATAAGCTGAAATTGTTTTTAAAATTTTCAAAGAATTTTGAAATGTCAGTTTTTGCTCTGATTTAGAAGAAAGACAAATTTCTAAATCTTGAAATTCTTTGTGAAATGGAACTTCTGTCCTCTGCCCAGCTCTACTGAATATGTGAGCCATAATGCTCAGCCTTGCCTTCCCCAGGGCATAGCATATCTCTCCTGTTCTATTAGATTTCTGCTGTGGTGGGTGGAGTCTGCAGAAATAATGCTGGGCATGGAGTGAGAGGTTGCTGAATTAAATCATTGCAGAGGTATTTCTTTTGAGGAGTTTTAAACAGACCTGAATTCCTCTGCAGGGTTGTGAAAAAAGACTGAAGTTTTTTAATCTAATAGCACTGATGGAAACTTCTCAGACTGTTTATTTGTTTTTTAACAGGAACTGAACTATTTTCAGTGTGTCTTCAGTCTTCCATCCTTTTGTTCTCCCAGCTGTATTGTGTTGATGAGTGCTACATGCTGTTCCGTCTAATGGGCCAGGAGCGGGACTATTGTGCAGGGTTGCGAATGCTGCACGACACAATTGATTGTGTCCCGAAGGCAGAATTTCTCCTGATGCCACTCTTCACTGCATAAATGGCCCTACTGAGCCCAGAACAGATCTCTGTGAATGTAGTACTGGTGAAAGGTTTGTGATAGGCTGTTGGTGACTGAAGTCTTCCGTTTTATCCACAGTAGCAGCAACACTGCCTCCCTGATCTGCATCACCCCTATTCTGTCACATCCACATCTGGAGAGGGAAGGATAGTTGCATATTTTTCATGTCATTTTAGGTTTTGACATTCCAGCTGAAATTCTAGTAAGTCTGATTCTATCAAGGATTGTATTTTTCATGATGTGGACACTTCTCCACTAGAAGATATACTGAAATCTACATCTGGTTTCACGAGCAGTGATCCTATGGCCAGCTATTGGATGGCATCCAATCCTGTTGGTCACTCACTACCTATCTTTTGTTATTAATTAATATCATTAATTAAGTATCTAGGCCACATTTTAACCAGAGGATGGAAAACTTACATTCTGTTATTCACCCTTGTGCTATTCATTTCCTGTGTGATGAGTTATTTTATATCTGTACCAAAGGCAGATAGACAACTTAATGGCAGCCACTCTGAAGTCAATGTTTACCAATAGTTTCTACAGCACACACTATCTGAGATTCCTAAGTTGTTTCCTTCTCTGTTACAGGAGATAACTGTGCTGTAGAAACTGTAGATTAACATTGACTATTTAATGGCAACCACTGTAATGTTAACTATTCTTGCAAGTTGTTTCCAGAATTTCAAACCCTTATAACCCAATCAAACTAACTTGGTTGTGTAATTCTTAGACTCTTCCTGGTGTCTTCACAAACAACTGCCTAGAAGCCCGCTGATATTAAAGTAATGGAAAAAAATAGAATATATTGCATGTCCCACTATAAACAGAATACTCCATCCAAGGACAGTAAATGTGCTGGGTTTTTTTTATTATTATTCAATGAGCTAGAGATGATTTAGCACAACTCACTCGTGGTTTTGCCATTTGTGAATTACCATATGCAGCCCTCCCAATTCATTGCATACAAAGGTATATTCAGCATCCACACATCTAATATTCCACATGTATTTTTGGTGCTAATATAATCTGGATGAGTTGAAAGCCTAGCAGTAGGGTGACCAGATGTCCCGATTTTATAGGGACAGTCCCCATATTTGGGGCTTTTTCTTATATAGGCTCCTATTACCCCCCCTCCCCACCTCCTGTCCCGGTTTTTCACATTTGCTGTCTGGTCACCCTACCTAGGAGGATTCTGAACTATGTAGATAATACCCATTCAAACCAAACAAATCTGTTGGCACGTTGCACTTCTTTTAGATTCTGCAACCCTTACATCAGTGAGGAGTATAGACTGGAGTATCAGTCCCTCGAGGAATAGTTTTATATAAACAGTATATCCAGCTCTATTGAATCCTGCCCTGTTGAAGTCCATAGCAAAACTCCTGTTGACTTTAGTAGTGCAGGATACAGTCCATACATAAAGAACAAAAAGTATAGTTGGGAATACACTCTTTCCTTGTATGGGTAACAGACCCTCAGGTTTTGGTGTCTTCTTTGCACTTCATCTGAGACTGAGGGCACCATGTGTCTAATGATACAAGTTGTTGTGTGCTCTTCTTTCCATACATCTTTCTATTGGAACATGACAGGTTTATCAGCTTATGCCTCACCACTTCTATTGGCTTTAAAATTAACCTCAAATACAATGCAAATGAATATCCACAAATGAAAATACCACTGAACATAAAGCCACCTTTACGCTGATTGGCAGCCTGCGATGGTTCTGTCCTCCAAAGGACTCAGAATTCTGAGATGGTTTTGCTGCCCACTGTTCTAAAGGGGCGGGTGGTAAACGTTAAGCTGAAGCATCTGCTTGGCTATGCTAGCAGTGAAAGTTTTCACAGCTGCCAGACTGGGCTCCTTTACTCCTCTGATTTTTATATGCTTTTTAGGAGCTGGTCTAGTGAGCAACAGCACATAACTTTAACATTAGACTTACAAAATGAGCCTTTTATGCTTTGGAGCTCCATGTGCATGTAATCTCAACAGTAAGGAAGAGTTGAACAGGAAACAAAGTCTGGTGGGCAATATTTCGTACTTGGTCCATTTCAGAGTGTTTCTAAACGATGGAAACATAATTTTGATGTTCACAACAAAAGAGTGTCTAAGCAAAGGGTATTTAGGGCTTGCGTCAAGAAAATACAGTTGTCTCTGTTACCTGAAGGCAGATCTTTCTATGATGGAACCATAAACTCATTAGGAGCTAGTTCTGCTCATGACGATTGAATGATGATGAAATGAATGCGTTATTTTGATCATAGGATCTGAGCTATTGAGATGTATCGCTCTTGTGAACATGTTAGTTTTGTAAATTATTTCAACAGTGTAGAGTTCTTACAGCTAATAAATATCCAAAGATAAACCAATTGCGTTACTTTACTTAAATACTGCTTTAATGTATTTTGACTATCTATTGTTAGCAATATCTTCATATAAACTTAAAGACTATGGGCCTGATTCTCCTCTCATTTACACGTGTGTAGCACCTCTGTCTTCAGTTACTCATTATTTGCACTGATGAAGAATCAGGCCTTACTTTAAATAAATTCCTCTTCCAACTTTTGTTCTTTCCTATTTTGTCAGATATTGAGTCCCATCCACCAATCTCCATGGCTGTTTGATTGCTTTTCTCAGTGACAAAGCAGTATATTTCAAGCTGGAACTTATTTAGAATCTCCAGGTCATTTCCCCAATATATTATACCTATTTAGAAAGTGCATCAGAAGTTTGTCTTAACTGTTTGCTGGTGTCCCTGTTTAAGATCACAGTTCTTCCACAGAGAACAGAAGATGTATCTAGATGGTCCCCTTAAACCACTGCACGTTTGTCTTCTACATTGGAACCATAAGTGTCTTATCAAGCCAAGATGCAAATCATCAGTAAATCAACAGTATAATGAGGGTACTAAATCAATTTTGTATTCCTCAATCTTTCACAGCTCAGGCCCTGGGGGACTCCAAGAATCAAAAATAGAGCCGAGCAAATAATTCATAATGTATAATTCATTCAACAAATTTTCCTTCTCTTTTTCTTTCATGAGTCATTCACAAGCAGAATCTAATTTTGTTGTTCAGTAATTTAGGAGCTAACATTTGGTGTAAGGATTACTCAGCACCAGTTTGCTGTGAGTATTTGAAATTCAGAATTAGAGCTGTTTTCAGTGGAGACACGGGACACCTCCTATTGTTTCTGATTGAGCCTAATTCTTAGAATCATATTTCCTATGTGAATACTCAAGATTAGGTATCTGACATTGTCTTTCTGCAAATATTCTGCAATATTCTCAAAATCCACTCCTTTGGCAAACAAAGAGTTTGTATAAATAATCAAAGCAGACTCATTTAGAAAACTGTAAGGATGTTTGCATAAAATTATTTAAAGTATTCTCCCAGTTCTAATGAAAACAAAAAAATGTTTCCTGCTTGGATGTTGAACTTAATCTCTGGTTTCTACTCCCTCCCTTTTAGTCAAAGGAACTTCTCTCTTTGCCTCCCTTAATGGCCAAATGAAATTTGGCCATTGTGAAGACCATATGGAGTCTATTGAACAGTCTGAGCATGCACCAAGTTCAGCTTCGAGGGGAAGCAGGTCTCTGAGGCTGCTGAAAATTAAAGGCCTGATCCAATGCCAACTGAATTCAATGGACAGACTCCCTTTGACTTTAGTAGGTGTTGTATCAGGGCCTCACTGCAGAGTCTTAACCCTAATATTTGGAAGTAAAACGAAAGTTGGTAGAGAATAAATAACCCCAGTCAGTTGTAGAAGGAATCTCAATGGCAAAAGAACAGATAGGATTGTTTTAGTAAAAAGGGGAGCTAAAGAGACACCTAATTGGTAATCCACAGTTTGGAAGGAAGATCATTGGTTTTTCAGTATATTATCTTCTTCACTCTCCATCTGCAAGACCAGTTTTAACTCCTGAATCGGGCATAAGAGGAGGGCAAGGATGGAGACACTCATAAACATGAAATCTCCACCTCTTGAAGGCTCTCTGCAGGAGGCATCTGGTTCTGTGGCCCAGCTAAGTTTCTTGCTTAATAGCTCATCTGGGTGCCAAAGCCTGTTCCATGACCTCCTTGGCTTGAGCATTGCAAAAGCAGTGGAACATTTCTGCTGAATAGAGGCTTTAGTCGTTAAATCACTGCTTTTGGGGATGAAAAATCAAGAAAATTGAGAGCAATGTCAGATTGTTAACACTTCAGTGTTCATTCAGACATAGTTTTGTCCTAACCCTCTCTTGCTGACTCTTCGGTTTCCTGATATTTGTTGTAAAGAACACTTGGAAATGTAAAGGAATAAAGAGTTATATTGCCGTGTCTCCTAAACATCACTGATGAAAATGTCTCATCAAACACACCTGTGAAATATACTATATACTCAACTAACGAATCTTGCTTTAGTCCTGATGTTAATACTTGGGAGATTTAAAAACACTCATTAAATGGAACTTGCCCAACCTTTCCAGCTGGAAAAACTAGGACGTATTATTCTTCTGGAAAAGTCATAAAATCTTGGATAGGTTTCAGATATATTTCCAAATAGGATGGATCAACTGTTCCATAGGAGTTATCAGAAATGACTTCATGAATGTTTTTTATAAGAGGAGTATAAACTAGTTTAATTAAAAATGTGTTTGTTTATATGTGAGTTCAATGACCTGTAATTCATACTGCCTGGTGTAATATACTGCTTCCATATAAACAGAGTAATTTCCTTGTATGTGAAACTTTCTTACCGTCCATACTGGATAGGTATTTCTTCTGAATGTTTTGACTCAAGATAAGCAGTCAGTTCAATCAGAAGAAATTAGAACTACATGATGATGAACACAAAGATGTCATGCAGCTAAGTGTCCTCTCAGGGACACAAGAAATACAAATATAGGACCGGATCCTTTAAAACTTTAGTCACATGAGTAAAATTGATTTCAGTAGGATGACTTGCATAAGGAAAGCCTACTTATGTAACTAAAATTTTGCCAGATAGGGCCCATGTTTATCAACATTTGGTCTATTGCATTTACCTTTATGTATAGTTGAACATTGAAGTCATACTTGCAGTAGAGTAACTACACTGCAGTATTTTAATAATTCCATGCTGATTTGTAGGTTAAAAAGTTATAATTAGTCAGACAAAATATGTTATCAATTTAGCTCTATTTCCCAGCTGTGCTCACCTGTCACTTTTAATTATTTTCAGGATCCTGGTAATGATGTCATCCCCATATTTCCCCAAAGCTCTCCAGTGTTCATTTCAGATTATTGATGGAGGTATGAAAACTGAGTGTTTCCAAATCAAATATGCTTATAGAGGTAAGTAGTGTACAGGAAAGGATGGTTAAAATAAAGAATTGTGTGTTTCCTTGAAATTCACCAGCCCATTGATACTGCAGCAGTGCAGATCTCAGTGGAGCTTTTGTGCAATTCAATAAATACTTTTTTAACAGGGAAAAAAAACCCGCTATGGACTCACCCATTAGACCTATTTTGATTTTATTTCATGGCTGACGGTTATATGTGCTTGTGGCATTACAAGGATAAAATGATGTTTTGTGCTGACAAACTGTGCTTAGAATGTAGGTCTGGTGAATTTATACATTGCTTGCCTTGAAAAGTATTGGCACTGGGACATTTCCTTCATTTTGAATATAGATTTTTAATGAATAAAATCCAGTAAATTAATGTTCAGGAATTTTGGCTTGTATCAGGGACTCAAATAAAGCAGGGAGGGGGAAGCTGCTGCAACAGTGTGTGTTAATAAGCATTCAAGAGTGAGGTTTGTGAGGAGACAAGGTACAATATTTTATTAACTGAATAAGCACTACGCTCAGTTAGTCTGCCCAGGCCTCTGGAAACATCTAATACACGCAAGGCATGCTCAGAGGCTTAACCTATATAGCAGCATTGTATCTCTCATAAGAACACTACATCGTCTTAGCTGCATAGTCACTCCGATGCTAGTAAATGTTAGATATAGGATTACAAGGTGAAGGTGTTGCAGCCTGTAAAGAGTTAATAGGCACCATTTGGTCATGTGGCTGCTCTGAGGGTGGGGTATAAAAGGAAAGGAAGCTAGGTCAAAAGGGAAGAGGGCTGACTAAGGTGGGGGAAAGTCTCTGGGGAATTATTTTCTAGTGGTTTCTTTAGCTGATTTGCTTTTGTGATTGTTGGTAAATAATAAGAAAGCCCTGAGAAAAGGGCTTTGTAAAGACTAAAACTTTGAGCTCTGTTTCCATTCCCTGGCTAGTGACACTGTTCACCAGTTCCATGAACACTCACAAGCAATCCTCAGATGATGAACTATTCATAGTAATTAAGCGGTGAATAATTTCTCACAATGAGTCCATTTGAGAAAACCCTAGCAGAAAAAGAAGATAAATTCACACGGGTTTAGTAATAGACATCTGGAAAAAGTTAGCAAATGAAGGATAACGATTGAAGTCAGTAATGAGTATAAATCAATCCAGGAGACATCTAGGGTTGCTTGTACAGAAGGATGGGATTGATTGAGTGATATGGTGAAAAAGCAGGAAAGTAGAATAAGATAAACAAAAGGAAGGAGTGGCATGTTTGGCTCGATACTTTTTCCTGTTTTCAAAATATCTTATCTGAATTGGTGGCAATCCATTTGGTAAAGCTTTGCTGATTATTGCTATTTTACACACACACAGTATGTATACGGAAGACTGGTCTCCATTATCCTCTTTTTTCAATTCAGTCTGCTTTAATTTAGAAGTCAATAAACACCATGCATGCTTACAGCGTCCAAACCAAGAACGATTGGAAACTGGCAGACTTGAACTTCCTCCTGCTGGAAAACAGGGGCTTGGCTTTCAGAATTCATATTTTTCTGTACTGTAAATATCTTTTTTATTAAAACAAAATCTGATTTTTTTCCAGTTGGTAGCTGAAAGCTGCTTTTGTTGAGGGAAAACTACTATTAAAACTGGGGTTGCATTCAGTTATGAAGAAGAGGGCAGCTTTGCGATAGAAGTTGCAAATGTTATTAAAATGTTATGTTATTTCAACTTTATCTCTAGCTTGTGCATAGACTAATGTTTTCACTGGGTGTTCTGTCCTCTTTTAGAATCAGATTGTTCTTTTGTCTTGGGTTTTTATGACCTGAGCCAAAGCCCATTCAGGTCCATGGTAAGACTCCCGCTGACTTCAGTGGGTTTTGGATCAGACCCATAAAGTACTGTTCTGCTTGGAAAAGTGACTATAAAATGGCATTGTGGGATTCTTTCATCATTAACAGTAATAATCTGTAGGCCCAATGATGCCCTCAGTGATACCTGTGCAATCCCATTGCCTTCAATAGATTTGCACTGGTGTAAGTGACTGGAATTTAATAAACACGTTTGATGCACAAGAAGGAACAGAATCCATCTTGCTCTCGGACAGGAGTAAGAAGCAGAAAAGATTTACTGTTTTTTGCTAAAGCAATCAGATGTGACACACAGGGGTAGATTGTCAGTCTATTGGGGCGGGGTCATCTTTTTGTTCTGTTTTGTTCACAAAACAGCACCTGGCACGATGGGGTGCTGGTCCATGACTAGGGCTTCCAGATGCTATGGTAATACAAATAAATAAATAAATATGATAATATCTGAGTGAGAATGTGTCATTTTTAGTTTCTTTCAGAGTAGAACCACACTGTAATACTGTTTTTGGTGCATATTTATCCCTGCTATAACTCCACTGGGCTCAGTTTAGCCCCATGAGTCTATAACATCACAGTCTAGAGAAAATAGCATATCAGTGTAAGAAATAATATTTTGTTTTCCCTCTTTGGATTTTTTTTCATGGGAAGCATAAAATTTAATTGGATGTCTTAAAGTATAAGACAAAACTAATGAACGGAAGTAAGATATGGTGCCAGGAAATAGCAGTAGCTGCACCATACAATTTTTTTCAACCAATGTAGATATTGAAACTGGCTGCTGTTACAGTAGGACACTAGTCATTTATCTTTGCCGTTTAGATATAAACAATTTCTAAGAACTGTTAATTCTTTTCAGATATCCTAGAAAGAAAGGTTAAACACTATCAGCCATTCTGTTCCCATCAGCCAATCAGATTTCAGGATTCAATGCAGATGCTGTATGAATTTTTACTTTTTCACAGATTATTTCTTTAATAAAAGTGTAACATACAAAGGTGCTGGTAAGACTAAACTTTATTTACTATCCCTAATCATCAGACACTGGTTACAAATGGTTAATTTTCCCATCGTATAAGAAGGGCTGCCATTCACTGACTCCAGTGGCTACTGATAACATTTTCTGGAATGAATCAGATTTGTTGGTATGTCCCAAATAGAGCTGGTCAAAACTCAGAATTTTCACTTTGTGAGAAACTATGAAATTTCAAAATGGGTTTTCATTCTAAACTGAAACAAAAAAACACTTTAAAATTTCCCATGAAATGGAAATTCTGAAAAACTTTGATTTTGAAAATTTTATTTAGTAAAATTTTTGAACTTTCATTTAAAAATAAATATTGCATTTTTAAATTTATTTTTTTTATATTTGTATTTTTATAATTTCTTGATATGGCAGTGGTGGTAGTACATAAAATGATGTTATTTCTTGTTATGCACTATTCCTGACATGATATGATATGGTATATCATATTATGCACTTCGACTGCTGACATATCAAGAAACTATATAAAAGTAATATAGAAGTGAAAATAAAATAAATTTCTAAATAAAAACTTTCTAGAATGAAATTTTCAGAAATGAAATGTTTTTGTTTCAATGCAGGTGGAGGGAGGAATTTGTTGGACATTTCATTGAAACCTATATGATTATTTTTTTGGGGAAAAATTTCAGTTTAATCAAAACAGCATTTTCTGACAGAAAAAGAACTGTTTCAAGAGAATTTTTCCCACTAGCTGTAGTCCCAAAACCTCAGACACATCATCTTAACCATATTTAATCTGAGTTTTGGATTATTATTTATCTTGTGCTATTTTAATAATGCCCGAAAGTATGCTGGGCACCTCATAATAGAAATACATTCATAGAATCATAGAATATCAGGGTTGGAAGGGACCTCAGGAGGTCATCTAGTCCAACCCCCTGCTCAAAGCAGGACAATCCCCAACTAAATCATCCCAGCCAGGGCTTCGTCAAGCCTGACCTTAAAAACCTCGTTCCTTGGGTCACAGACCATTTTTTGGTTCTGTTTGTACAGCATTTGTTCAAGGGGGGCCCTAGTCCATACTAGGGCTTCTAGGTGCTACCACAATAGAAATAATAATAATGTGGTCCCTGTCCCAAGTAGCTTGCAAACTAATAACAGACACGATTCCATAAAAGGCAGGGGAGGAACATATATAAGATCATATGGTTTTCAAGCATGCAGCATGACAGAGTAAAAGTGTTTTTGTTTTTTTGTTGATTTTTTTTTTTAATATATTAAATTGGCTAGTGACTTGTGGATTTTTCATGTACGAAGTGGGTGTTCTGGATCTGAATGAAGAGAGGGGAAAGAGTGGGAAAGAGTTGATCAGTTATCTAATGACTGAATTACTTTCTCTTACCCTGTGCTTTTCTAAAATGCTATTGGCAAGCTTTATTACTTCAGTGGTATTATTTCGTCCTTGTTCGTCCCAAAGCAATCTTAATTAATCCTTCAAAAATGTGTTGTTTGCTTTTAATTTCCATCTTCTCTTGTGCTTTTGTGAGTGAGGCGCCTGCAATAGACTAATTTATAGTGAGAGTGATACATAGCTGAACTCACGATGAGCTGCAAAATGTAATAATCTTCCAAGTAGAAATTTCCACTGACAAACTTGGCTAAGCATGCATCATCAAGACACAAGGAGTGTGTCCAAGATAGTCCAGGGCACACACTCTTCCCTCTGGGGAGAGGATGAGAGAACAACTCGTGACAGATGTTAACCACATTGCTGGAAGGTGCTCAGATACTTCAGGGATTGAGCACAGTGGAAGAGAACAGGACCAAACCCTGCACTCTTGACTCAGGCAGAGCTTCCCCCAAGTCAAAGGGATTTTTGCATGAGCTAAATTGCAACTGCAAGATTTGGCCCAATTGGGGAGGATTACATTAAAAAACCCTTTTCTTAAACTGACTGCCAAGGATGAATAAACATAAAACCGAACCACTGTTCCTGTTGAAAGCGTGGGCTGGATAATGTAATGATACGTGCAGACTCTTAGATGTAGGTCCTGAGGCAGAAGAGTTTTGATCTCACTGCAGTTTTCAGCCCACTGGGCAAGGGAATTAAGCTGGCAACTTCACTCATTGTTAATCATAGCTGAGCCCTGCTGACCTTGCTGAAACAGTGTCTTTATGGAATACATCTAAAGAAACAAATGATGTAAAATGAAATATCATCTTAGATACTGGGCTTAGTACTATACAAATAAAGGTGGAATGAAATCATTAGGCACTCTTTGATATAGAATAGCTTAATATGTTAGAGTATTAAAAAACGTTTTTACCCTTTTGTCTCCCATACTTATTTGTATATCCACATATGTATTTGTCAACATTTCTCATGCTTTCTTTAATCAGTAAACCTGGGAGCTGTGGTAGCTTACATAATAATAAAGGCACTGATTCTTAATTCCTGGACCCACTATTTCAGAATCAAAGATTTCTAGATATTATTTCTAACTCTTCCATCAAACAGCAATCAGAGAGATTATTACTGGAGCTTACTGAATAATTCACAGTGAATATTTTACTGTTACTTATGGTGGTTTTGTGCTATGAATTTTCTGCAATCAGATCATCATGATTTCCAGATACGTATGTGTTATTCAAATGCACTCAGTAAGTGTTTTGCAATTTTTTTTAACTGCCTGGATTGAGTACATAACGGGGGAGTTTTTCAAAGGCACAAATGACAAATAGGCATCTAACACCCATTAAATCTACCATAAATCATTGCTTCTCTTTCCTGATTAGATAAATTTAGCATCTTGTAGCATCTTGTAGTGCCTGACTGATTTCAATGTGAGCTGAATAAGGAGGATAATCTTGAAAAAACCACCACGGGGCTTTGAATTTTTCCATGAAAGGTACCAGTAGCAGTTTAGGGAAAGGGTGGGAGATTGTAAAGCATTTTGAGATCTTTGGTTAAAAGGTGCCCTAGGGATGTACGGTAATATTTATGACTTTATTACAGGTGAATAAAATACAGAATTTTGTGGGTTTTTCCCTTTAATGTCCTAGGTAGTAACACGAAGGCCCAAAGTCATTCTTTGAACAACTCCATTGATTGTAATGGAGTTGACTTGAACCCAGTGGTGGCAATTTTCACCTAAAGCAACACATCAAGTCCTGGGACAGAAGGCAAGAAAGCGACGGCAGTGTTAAATAGTGCAATTATTTCCCATTATTTTGCCTTCTGACTTTGCATAAATGAAACACACAGAATGCTGCAATAATCTTGCATGAAGGATCATTCAAACAAAATGTCACCGCTGACTGTAATGTCAGCTCTTTTCATGCATGCTGAGTAACCTGCTGTGTTTTGTCAGCTTTAAGACTGAAGCATATCACGCACATATTGAAAGCATGCAAATGTTTGAACGAAACCCGACTGAGTAGTTATTACTTTAGGAATGTTAATTATTACTTTTATGTGGATAAGCTCTCTGAAGCTGTTTGCGTTTAAAATTCAACCACACACACTATGCACAGGTTTGATTGAGTCTGTGTAATAATTTTTCTGTGTTTATATATCTGTAATGGTAACACACTGGTGTCAGATCTTAGGAAGTTAATGTAGAAATAAATATTAAAGGAAAAAAGGATTAATCATTTACCGTCAGGCAAATCTGAGCATCTGGAGACGTACAGAAAACTCTCATTGGAGGCGCTGGGATATGTAAAGTAAGCCCTAGAGTGTTAATGGAGGAAAAGTTAATTAATGTTAATGCAACTGCACAAAGGAAATGTCAGGAATAAAAGGAAAGACGCAATGTTTTGCTGTGCAAAGCAAGAGTGATTATATTCTTAAGAATGTTTGTTTATTAAAAGCTAGAGCCCAATCTTGTAGTCTCTACTCACATGAGTAATCCTTTTCCAGACTTGTGTATAAGGGTTGCAGTTTGAGTTAGGGCCTGATCCTGAGAGGTACTGAGCTCCTGCAGCTCCCATTGATGTCAGGGTCAGGCTTTTGTAGAGGGATAGTCTAATGGCAATGACTATGAATTACTGTGGCCCAAAGTTTCAAAAGTGGATTCTATTTTTGGATGCCAGTGGTCCAAGTAGCATGTGCAATATTACAACACCCCAAATTAGAGGCCCCATGTCTTGGCCCATGTCTGTTATCTGTGCATATCTGCTACATATTATGTATTCTTTCTAGACCTGAGCAACCGCAGCTCCATGTGGCTTCAGTGGGATTGATGGTGTGCAGTAGCTCACCGGGCTCTTGTACCAACAGTGGCCAGCTTCTGCAGGGTGACAGAGAAGACTAGGGCAAGATGAGCAAAGGGAGCAGGGAAAGGGGGGAGAGCGAGAGTTTGAAGTAAGCTGGAGTGAGTCCATGGAAGGTGTTTTTTTCAACTTTATAGCCTATATAAATCTCACACTGAATATATATGCTCAAAAGGAAGAGCTTCTGAGTTCATTCCTGCCACTCATCTGGAAAGAAAAACAGAACAATGAAGCACAGAAAGAGAGAAACCTAAACTTGCCACATTATTAATGACTATTCTAAACACAGACAATAAGTCTGATCCTGCAAGGAGCTGGAAGTGCCCTGGGAGCAACATACCATGAAGTCTGTGTGAAATGGAATATACCCACAGACATAAAATATAATGCTAAAAATTCTAAAATGTAGATAATTGCCCAATATATGTATTACACAAAACTATCCCAGATTCATGTTGATCCTGATGCTGGCCATTTTAGTTTTAACTGCCTGCAATTCATAATAGGAAATCTACAACTTGATGACAGCTAATCCAATAGTCAGACTAAATCTCACTATCAAATTTGTGATTCATTTAAACAAAAGTCAGAAAGATTCATAATACGCAAACGCCTTAGACATCTGTATGGAGGTGTTCCCTTCAAACATCTGAAGACATTTAAAACCTGAAAAATATAATTAAAGAAAGGTTTTTATTACCCATAGCAGCACTACCTTCCCCTAAAAGACTGATTGGCAATCTAAAAAGAGAAATCTGTCTTAGTTTAAAACAGACACTACTGCCTATGAAGGGGACACTCTGTCTGCATTCTCATTTTGAATTAACTTTTCTGCCAATTAATCACTACTGCTTTAGTTGGGATTTCATACAGAACACAACTCATTATGGAGAATGGAAAATCTGTTTTTCAACATGAAAAATTATTTCAGCACCACCATCTGCCCACCAAAAAATGAGTCCAAAGAATCCATTCTATTCTGCCTCACATTTTGGAAGATGGTTAAAATGAAGTCTCTGGATGAGCTAACTTCCTGCCACTTAGGCAGGATGTATTGGTCATTCTTTATATATTGATCTCCCTTTACAAGTCAACATTTACCAACAGTTGCCACACCACAGTATCTGAGATGCCACTGTTTGTTTCTATTCTATATGCATGGAAATACACCAATATGTGATACCACTGTTGGTAAACATGGTAATAGCAATCACTGTGGCTAAATGAACCATGTTATCTGATGCATTCTGGAGCAATATCTAAGGTGAAATTATGGTATGATGATATTGATTACCATACATGCTTAGTTGCATATCCACTAATGGTGTGTGCATGAGTCCAGTTCCACTCCCCTGTTTTTTCCTGAGTACTGTGACTTGCAATTCCTGACTTAGGCCCTGATTCAGGAAAGCATCCCTACTCAGGACAGCACTTAAGCACGTACTTATTTTAAGTCCCATAAAAGTCAGTATGGCTTAAACGTGCATAAATGTAAGCACATATTTAAGTGCTGTCCTAAACATGACCACATGATTATATTTGGAGCACCCAGGGCCGTCCTTTTGTGGCCTCCTTGGAGCACAGCAGATTCTGAGCACACTCAGTTCAGTGGGAGTACTCACAGAGAAAGTCACTACTAAATGTGGCCAGATAAGGTTGTAAGTCTTAGGTTGTGATAGCCTGCTGGTGAGAAATTAAAATAAAAGAACATTAATTATTTAATGATTTTATCTTCAAGGCAGTAGGCAAACATTATCCAATTAGTACACTTACCACCACTGTGAAGTAGGTACTGTAGATAGTACTTTTAATCCACATTTTGCCAGGGGTCAAGTTGGAGAGTCAATGGTGCTCTTCCAAACTCCAGCCACCCCCTGGAGTCACCAAAATTAGATATCACTTTCAGTAGAGTGTGTAAACATTCAAAATATGATTGTGTGCTCTCGGGGGGAGGGAGTCACTCGGGAGGGGGCTTGCCAGCCCTGTATCCTTTTGGTTTGTCTTCATCTTGGTTTGTCTCAGATGCTTTGCTGGACAACTTGGGCTTGCCATCTTCTTGACTGGTGGTACCTCCTAAAAGTTACCCATTGTGGCACCAAAATGAACCCTCACTCATGGTCAGTTGTTTGGATCTTCATATAATATTTCCTCTCTTTTCTTCCATTTGTGAAAAATCCACACCCCTGAGCACCATAGCTATGCTGATCTAACCCCTTGTGTAGAAGTAGCAAGGTCAATGAAACAATGCTCCCAGAGGTAGTGGTGGACTTACACAGATGAAAAACCCCTTCTGTTGTGGTAGGCTGCATCTACACTATAGGGTTATCTGGTATAGCTATGCCGCTATAGTCTCAGTAGTGTAGACATGGCCAGAGAATTTAAGTGATATGACTAAGGTTGTGCAACAAATCTGTGTCAGAGCTAGGATCAGAGTCCGGGAGTTCGGGGCTATCAGTACTGTGCTCAGGCTATCTCTAGCCCATTTGAAATGTTCAGAGCTGTAATCAGTTTACCTTCGAATGTAATTTGTTTCAGAGGCAAGAAATCCTTGATTAGGTCAGTCAGGTACCCAGTTGTGGCGTGGTATCCACAGCATAATGGTACAGTAAATATTTTTGGCTACATAAAGTTACTGAATTTTACTTGAATAAAGTTTTAAGGGGTGTCTGAATCTAAAGGTTTAGTTGGGTTCCATCTTTGAAGTGCATGAATTGAGAAGATGTTTTCTGACATTATTGAATCTTACCTATCCAATCTATCTGTGATACATGTAACGTATCCATTGTGATTAGTGTGACATCATGCATCTCTGTTTAGCCACAAGAAACATACTTTTGGAAAAAGGTGATTCTGAACATTTTACATTCTTTCCCCATTCTTACAGCATACTCTCTGAAGTATTTTAGTAATAAGGGGGTAAAAGTCTTTGAACATGAGCCTTTTTTTTGGTCCCTTTTCATTATTATGATAAAGTATCGATTCAGGGAGACAGAGGGGAAAGCATTGTTTTAGCTCTGTTAAAAAGAACAGTGGGGAACTCTTAGAGACAGAAAAGATATGCAGATTCCCAGGTTAGGAATGTTCTTTTTGAGAATAACAAGCTGTGAATGTGCAGCTGCAGGCTTCACTGTTCTGAATAATCCACGTTCAGAGACTGCAAAGTCATCAATATTTATGGATTTGTGGGATCATCCCTGGCACGCAGTTACATCTGCCAACTTTCTGTATATTCCACATCCTTTTCTCTGCAAGTTTCAGGTTCTTATTTCCTGTGACGAGTAGTTTGCACTTTGAAGCAGGGCTCCTTCAGTGAAACAGAGAGCATGCTTCCTGAATCATACTGAGCAAGCATGTTAACCATCCGCATCAAGATACACCCACTGGAGCAGATGTTGTGTGAGAAATGGGAGCTGCCAATTATTACACTGTTTCCCAAATTTAGCCCTATTTTTGTATGTAGATTATTTCTGTTATCACTTGTTTTCTCTGTACTTCTTTAAATGGAAATACGCCTACTCCCTGCTAAAAAGGCTGCTGCAATGTTTTGTTCAGATACAGCCTGCTGCAGGGACACATACAGTATACGCTCTCTCACTGTCAACATAGGGAAGCATAATACCACCAGCGGAGCAGCACCGGTCGTGTAGCAACTCTGGAGGCTATAGAGCTGCGTGAAAATCAGGATTTCCATGCTGCAGGAATTTTGACTCTTTGATGCTTATTTTCATCCCAAATCAGAACAAGAAGTCACAACACTGAAATTTTTCACAGACCAAAAAAAGTTTGGAACAATGTTGACTTAGAAGTGTCTAAACATTTTGTTTTGACATTTTTGATTGAAATGAAATGTCTCTACACTCCTGAATCAAAACATTGGGTTTGCTGGACTGTAATGCTTCATTCTGGGCCAATTCAACACTAAACTGTATCTGCCTTTGGTGCCATGATGCTTCATGAGAGTTGTCATTTGAGAGCTTAATGCCCCATTCTTCTCTATGGGCCAGGCTGGGCTACGTCTTCTGCCGTTATATGACTTCTGTGATACACCACGCAATTCGGTTAGAGGGAAGTCCATGGTGCATCACGGGAGATGTACTCTGGCCAATGAGCCTGCCCCTTAAAGGAGAATGGGGCATAAAGTGCCCATGAGGCACAGCAGCACCAGAGGCAGATGCAGATTAATGTTGAACTGGCTCAAAAATGAAATGTTTCAGTTCACTTCAACAAACAAAAATATTTTTATTCGGGTTGAACCAACATGAAATGAAATATTCACTTTAGGTTTTCCAGATGGAAAACTATCAAACTTTGGAAAAATCGGAATTTTACCGTGGAAAATTTTGATTTTACAGAAACTTGTTTTAGTTGAATAATTGTTTAAATGGAAAATTCCTGGCCAGCTCTACTCAGGAGTTTTTATCACTGTGTCTATTACTCTCAGAAGGCTTAGATGACATGGTGCAGTAGGGTTAACAGTGTAAAGAATGTGAGTCCTGTCTACATAGAGGCGTTGGCTGCTGCTGCAATTGATCGAGCTGTACCAGTGGTTAAGTAGGTGTCTGTATTTCCTAGTATAGACAAGGACACAGAGATGTTACTTTAGTTCTCTTTTTTTATTGTTTTCTTAATTTAAAGTCAAGGTAATTATGAGTGAAAGTATATGGTTAATCTTCATGTACTGAAGACCATAGTATGTATTTTCTTGCTGTTCCTAAACACATAATCATATTTCAAAGTAATAAACATGCAAAACCTATCATAATAGATCCAAATAGAACCTGGCCAGTACTGTGAAAAAATGTTCTGCAAAGGTTTGTTTGAATATTTAAAAGAATGTGGCTTATCCATGATTGTGGTGTTCTTGTTTTCTCATGAGTACTCATTGGATTCAGTTGTACTAGCATTAAGCCTAATGTAAAGTGAATTTTAATCTGTTGTACTTGATCACTAAAAGGAAGTGTTTCTTAAATTGACTGTCTGTGAGCATTCCCATCAAAAACCTAAACCTATCTGAATTGATAATCTTAGTAGTTAACAGAATACTATGTGACCAATCACAACTCAGCAGCCTTATTTAAATAGTATGCCATAGAATAGAGGAAGAGTGTAGAAACTTTCATAAAATAAAATGAATGCTTCAGAGAAAATTGTTATCTAGTCATAAATGTCAAGAAAAAGATGAGGGGACTAAATTTATCACGAACTATTCAGTACAAATTATTCTAATATTCATTAGCTTTTCATTTATATAGGGACTTATTAGTGAAATTCCAAGGCATTTGGGAAGCAACACCAAGATAAGTAAATGGTGTATTTAGCAAATGACAATTAAGCAAAGCAAAATATTTCAAATTGTGAACAAGTACATGGACTAACTGTGAGGCTACAGAATGTCTGGCGTCAGGGAAGAGACATCTTAGAAAGGATGGAATTTCTCTGACTTCGCTTGATAAATAAATCTCTTTATTTATATGGCCCAATGGGCATACAGTATAGTACACCATACATCCTTTTGGTCAAGTCAAATTAATGACACCACATTAAAGCTGTCTGGTTCCTGAGCTCATGCTGTGTTCAGGCACACTAGAGACTTTGCCTTTTAGTTTCAAAAGGTGGAAGTATTAATTTTTAAAATTTCCCATTCCTATGGGATATAGTTAGGCCATGTCCAGATGGCATATGAAAATCATCAAAGGTCTCCAATTTTCATCTAGCAAAAACTGTGACTTGAGACTGTAGCTCAAAGTCTGCTGTTCATCTGTCAGGATTGAGGGGTATTCATTGTACGGCAACCACCCCTGGCAGCAGATGCCAGCTGGTGCATGTCTTTGTAAAACTACCTGGGCTCAATCTGTAGAGGCCTGTTCCTGTGGCATTCTGAGAGCCTCCTGAGAAGTGCTGGAGTAATTAATAGATTCCAAGGCCAGAAAGGACTATTTTGGTCATCTAGTCTGACCTCCTGCATAAAACAGACCATAGAATTTCCCCAAAATAATTCCTAGAGCAGATTTTTTAGATAACCATCCAATCTTGATTTTAAAACCATCCTTGCTAAATTGTTCTAATGGTTAATTATCCTCACTGTTAAAAATGTACACCTTATTTCTAGTCTGAATTTGTCTATTTTCAATTTACAGCCATTAGATCATGTTATTACTTTCTCTGCTACATTGATGAGCCCAATACAAATATTTGTTCTGATGTATGTACTCATAGCCTGTAATTAAATCATCCCTTAACTTTCTCTTTGTTAGACACAAGGAGCTCAATCACAAATTACCTTATCACTATAAGGCATGTTTTCTAATCCTTTAATAATTCTTGTGCCTCTTCTCTGAACCCTTTCCAATTTATCAACACCCATTTTGAATTGTGGACATCAGAACTGTCCACAATAATCCAGCATTGGTCGCACCAGTGCCAAATACAGAGGTAAAATAACCTCTCTGTTCCTACTTGAGAGTCCCCTGTTTATGCACCCAAGGATCGCAGTAGCCCTTTTAGCCACAGAGTCTCACTGGGAGCTCCTGTTCAGCAGATTCTCTCCTTGCCCCTCCCCCCACAAAAATCTCTTTCAGTCAGTCTCCCAGGATAGAGTCCCCCATCCTGTAAATGTGGCCTACATTCTTTGTTCCTAGATGTACACAATTACATTTACCTGTAATAAAACACATTTTCTTTCACCCCAGTTTACAAAAGGATCCATATAGCTCTGTATCAGTAACCTGTCCTCTTTATTATTTACCATTCCTTTTACTTCATGTTTCCTTCCAGACCCTTGATAAAAATGTTAAGTAGTGTAGGGCCAATAAACCTCTGGAAACCAATGGAAATGCACCCATTTGATGATAATTCCTTATTTACAATTATATTTTGAGATCGATCAGTTAGCCAGCTTTTAATCCATATAACGTGTGCCATGTTTTTATTCTAGTCTTTTAATCAAAATGTGATGTGGC
>NW_020664471.1:3945360-3967043 GCF_002925995.2 Terrapene triunguis | reverse complement strand
TACAGCGCTGTGAGTTAAACCTGACTTCGTGCAGCTGAGTAGGGAAAGCGCTGCAGTCTGTCCACACTGACAGCTGCCCAGCGCACTGTCGTGGCCACATTTGCGGCAATTGCAGCGCTATTGGGAGCGGTGCATTATGGGCAGCTATCCCACAGAGCACCTCTTCCCATTCTGGTGCCGTGGGTTGTGGGAAGTGGGCGTGGGTGCGGGGGATTCTGGGTCCTGTCCCAACGCCCCGTGATGCATCACTTCGCATCCCAGAAATCCCTTTGTTTCCGCCCACCTTTGGCGCCATCTTTGAACGGTTTCTGTGCAGCGCGATCTGTCTGCGGGAAATGGAGCCCGAACTGCTGAGGCGTATGCTGACTTATCTCGCCAGCACGTCACGTTTGGCTGTCGAACTATTCCTTAAGATCCAAAGTGACAGTGAGAGTGAGGAGTCCGATGATGCTATCGAGCCGCATAACGCGTACAACACGAAATTGCTTGTGGCATTCACGGACATGCTCAGCACCGTGGAACGCTGCTTTTGGGCTCGGGAAACAAGCACCAAGTGGTGGGATCACATCGTCATGGAAGTCTGGAATGACGAGCAGTGGCTGCAGAACTTTCGGATGAGAAAAGCCACTTCCATGGGACTGTGTGAGGAGCTCACCCTCACCCTGCAGTGCAAGGACACGAGATTGAGAGCTGCCCTGCCAGTGGAGAAGCGGGTGGCTATTGCAATCTGGAAGCTGGCAACTCCAGACAGCTACCGGTCGGTCGCAAACCAGTTTGGATTCGGAAAGTCGACCGTTGGAATTGTGTTGATGCAAGTTTGTAAGGCCAATGGGAGCTGCTGGAAGTGGTGCAGGCCGAAGGACTTACTGGCCGCCGCTTCCACAAGCTCCCATTGGCCCGGAGCAGCGATCCGCAGCCAATGGGAGCCGCGATCGGCCGGACCTGTGGACAGGGCAGGTAAACAAACCGGCCCGGCCCGCCAGGGGCTTTCCCTACACAAGCGGTGACCCCTGTTTGAGAAACCCTGATCTAGTCTGACCTCCTGCACATCGCAGGCCACAGAACTTTGCCCACCCACTCCTGTAATAAACACAGAACCTCTGGCTGGGTTACTGACATCCTCAAATCATGATTTAAAGACTTCAAGTTATAGAAAATCCACCATTTGCTCTAGTTTAAACCTGCAAGTGATTCATGTCCTATGCTGCAGAGGAAAGCAAAAAAACCCCCAACCCCTCAAGGGTCTCTGCCAATCTGACTCAGGAGAAAATTCCTTCCTGACCCCAAATATGGTGATCAGGGCCGGCACTTCCACTAGGTGACCCTAGGCGGTCGCCTAGGGCGGCAGGATTTGGGGGGCGGCATTTTGCTGCCCTTGGCGGAAATTCGGTGGTGGGGGGTCCTTCCGCTCCGGATCTTCGGTGGAAATTCGGCGGCGGGTCCTTCACTCGCTCTGGGACCCGCCGCTGAAGTGCCGCGAAGACGCGGAGCGGAAGGACCCCCACCGCCGAAGACCCCAGGCCCCCTGAATGCTCAGAGGAGGAGCGCTGCCGCCTAGGGCGGCAAAAACCCTGGTGCCGCTCCTGATGGTGATCAGTTAGACCCTGAGCATTTCAACAAGACCCAACAGCCATACACCTGGGAAAGAATTCTCTGTAGTAACTCAGAGCCCTCCCCATCTACTGTCCCATCACCAGCCATTGGGGATATTTGCTACTAGCAGCTGCAGATCGGCTACATGCCATTGTAGGCAGTCTCATCATACCATCCTCTCCATAAACTTATCAAGCTCAGTCTTGAAGCCAGGTAGGTTTTTTGCCCCCCACTGTTCCCTTTGGAAGGTTGTTCCAAAACTTCACTTTCCTGATGGTTAGAAACCTTGCCTAATGTCAAGCCTAAACTTGCTGATGGACAGTTTATATCCATTTGTTTTTGTGTCCACGTTGGTGCTTAACTTAAATAACGCCTCTCCCTCCCTGGTATTTATACCTCTGTTGTATTTATAGAGAGCGATCATATCTCTCCCCAGCCTACTTTTGGTTAGATTAAACAAGCCAAGTTCTCTAAGTCTCCTCTCATAAGGTAGGTTTTCCATTCCTCTGATCATCAGCCCTTCTCTGAAGCTGTTCCAGTTTGGAATCATCTTTCTTAGCATGGGAGACCAGAATTGCACACACTATTCCAGATGAGGTTTCACCAGTGCCTTGTATAATGGTATTAACACTTTCCTATCTCTAATGGAAATACCTCGCCTGATGCATCCTAGGATTGTATTAGCCTTTTCCACAGCCACATCACATTTGCAGCTCATAGTCATCCTGTGATCAACCAATACACTCAGGTCTTTCTCCTCCTCTATTGCTTCCAACTGATAAGTACCCAGCTTATAGCAAAACTTCTTGTTGTTGGTACCTACATACATGACCTTGCACTTTGCACTATTCAATTTCATCCCATTTCTATTACTTCAGTTTTCAAGGTTGTCCAGATCTTCTTGCTAATTAGATACCTAAGCATTTTCATAGAATCATAAAATATCAGGGTTGGAAGGGACCTCAGGAGGTCAACTAGTCCAACCGCCTGCTCAAAGCAGGACCAATCCCCAAATAAATCATCCCAGCCAGGACTTTGTCAAGCCTGACCTTAAAAACCTCTAAGAAAGGAGATTCCACCACCTCCCTAGGTAACCCAGTCCAGTGGTTCACCACCCTCCTAGTGAAAGAGTTTTTCCTAATATCCAACCTAAACCTCCCCCACTGCAACTTGAGACCATTACTCCTTGTTCTGTCATCTGCCACCACTGAGAACAGCCGAGCTCCATCCTCTTTGGAACCCCCTTTCAGGTAGTTGAAAGCAGCTATCAAAGCCCCCCCTCATTCTTCTCTTCTGCAGACTAAACAATCCCAGTTCCCTCAGCCTCTCCTCATAAGTCATGTGCCCCAACCCCCTAATCATTTTTGTTGCCCTCCGCTGGACTCTTTCCAATTTTTCCACATCCTTCTTGTAGTGTGGGGCCCAAAACTGGACACAGTACTCCAGATGAGGCCTCACCAATGTCGAATAGAGGGGAATGATCACGTCTCTCGATCTGCTGGCAATGCCCCTAATTATACAGCCCAAAATGCCGTTAGCCTTCTTGGCAACAAGCAGGGCCGGCGCAACCCATTTGGCGACCTAGGCGGATGCCTAGGGTGCTACAATTTGGGGGGCCGCGACCGCGGCGGTATTTCGGCGGTGGGACCTTCCGCCGCCTCTGTGGGGGGCGGCATTTCAGGGCAGAACCTTCCGCCGCCTAGGGCGGCAGAAAAGCTGGCAGCGCTCCTGGCAACAAGGGCATGCTGTTGACTCATATCCAGCTTCTCGTCCACTGTAACCCCTAGGTCCTTTTCTGCAGAACTGCTGCCTAGCCACTCGGTCCCTAGTCTGTAGCAGTGCATGGGATTCTTCTGTCCTAAGTGCAGGACTCTGCACTTGTCCTTGTTGAACCTCATCAGATTTCTTTTGGCCCAATCCTCTAATTTGTCTAGGTCTAATTTTGTCTAATTTTGTAAGAAGATGGCCAGGAAATCCATGATGTACACAAATATGAACAATGTGAAGGAAGATTAGAGTTGTAGGTATTATCAGTAGAGCTGGGTGAATTCTTTTCAGTAAATAGTTTACTCACCAAAAAAAATTGTAGTTTTGCTCAACTCAAAAGTATTCACAACAATAGTAAAAAGCAACAAAGAGTCCTGTGGCACCTTAAAGACTAACAGATGTATTGGAGCATAAGCTTTCGTGGGTGAATACCCACTTCGTCAGACAATAGTGTTGAGTTTGCCAAATAGTTTTGACCAAACTGAAAAAGTGAAGTGTTTCAGCAATGGCAAAGTTTTAACTTTTCATTCATAGTGGCAATTCATAGTCATTCATAATGACAATGGACTGTTACTAGAGCAGGGATTGGCAACCTTTGGCACATGGCTCGCCAGGGTAAGCCCCCTGGCAGGCCGGGCCAGTTTGTTTACCTGCCGCGTCCGCAGGTTCAGCCGATTGCGGCTACCACTGGCCGCGGTTTGCTGCTCCAGGCCAGTGGGGGCAGCAGGAAGTGGCGGCCAGCACATCCCTCGGCCCGCACTGCTTCCCGCAGCCCCCATTGGCCTGGAGTGTGGTAGACAGACTTGTAGCATAGTGGTTTGGGCATTCACATAGGATGTGGGAGAATCAAGTCCCTGCTCCAATGACTATTTCATTATTTATACAAGGTGGAACAGCTTGAACAGGAGAGATTGATAGTGACCCACAATGAAATATCCCATAGCCCAGTGGAACCTAGTTCAAATCTCTTCTACACATAATGGGATGTGAACCTGTGAAGAGCACTTCAAGCACTAGGCCAAAGGTTAAGAGAGCTCTTCCTTTCCCAAGCATTTTGTGAATCTAGTCCTTTGCTTTTGTAAAAATGCCCCAATCAAAAAAAAAAAAAAAAAAAGTCTTGAATTTTCAATATTCTGAAAATATTCATTTTTGGTTTGACCGAAACAAAACTTTGTTCTTAATGTTGCAGAATTGCCTGCAATCTGAAAAATCCATTATTCATCCAGCTCTAATTATGAGTTGAGGCTACATTGCATCTCAAGTTGGCATTAGTCAATAGAAAGCGTTCCGTGATCCTTGATTTCAGTGTGAACTATGTCAGCAGGCTTTTGAGACTCTTCCTTACACATGTTGTATTTATACATACGTACAGGGCCACCGTGCTAGAGAAAGGGAGTTTCGGATTCGGCATGTATCTAAAATGAGAAGAGACCAATACTTAGTTTCTAATATAAAAGAGGCTGATATGGATTTACTTTTCTGAGAGACTCTTGCTTTCATGGGTCAAAATCCTCATGAAAAAGACCACTCAGGAATGCCATAAGGCCTTGCAATGACTTAAGACCTTAATGAATTCTTAAAGTATTTTGAAAGGTTAAGCCACCAGGAAATGTTTGTGGTGAATGTTCACTATGTTATCCAAACTGACCCTATTTCTAAAGCTCAGATATTTAAGAGGTCCAGCCAAATCATGCATTGCCTTTTTAGGGTCAGGTTAGTTTCAGAAGAGGAAGATATTGTGACTACTGATTGATTTTGATAAATCCACTTTGAAACAAAAAGACATTTTCCAGTGCAAATGAGTTTTGGTCTGATCTAAAAAGTAGCTGAGCATAAGATTTTTTTTTTAAAATGACTACCCAGAATTAAAGCAAACTGACACTGAATTATCTGAAATATAAACTCTATGAGCTTTCAGAAAGGCTCCCAAGGATGCTAGAATTCAGTAAATCCTTGGCAGCGTTGACAGTTACAGAGAACAATATCATATACAAACTTTTTAGAATTCCAATTAAATGAGCTAACTTGGTTTTTATACCCAAATTCTGATGCCATTAACAGAAAAAAAAAAAAAAATAAAAAAACAAAACAAAAAAAACCACTTAAATATTCCAGTTCATTCAAAATGTTATGCTAAACAACTTAAATGCTATCTACAACCTTGCAAAACTGGAGTCAGTGCCAAAACAATGGAGACAATATTTTGAATAATCTCTGGACACCATATTTTCTTTACTACCTTAATAAACCAGCATATTCCTAACTTGATTTTAAATACAACGAGCACAGAGATATGTTCTGTTTAAATGTAATGAAGTAACCTTATGGATAGAGAAATAACTCCCTAATTACATTTTATGTTCTCATGGTTCTTGAGTTTTCATTTTCCACAAATGGAGCAGATTTATATGAGTTCACATGACAGCTCCAGCTCAGGCAGAAGTGACCACGGCTGCCAGCAAGACTACTTAGCCATTAGACACATAGGCTAGGTAGTACTGTATGTTTAATAGAACTAGGTGTAAAGTGATGGTTCTTTTTTCACTGTTTATTGCTAAGCCAACCTGCTATAAAACATTGATCTCTCAGATACAGGAGACACATGACTCCCCTGCCTCTAGGTCCAGTAGGCTTAACCTGCTGAACCCAAAGTGCTAAAAGGACTTAAAATGTAATCATTAGTAGATTTTTGCAAGCAGCTGGTAAAACAAGACTTCTAGGCAGTCAGGGTGCTTTAATTTATTTCTTAATCCTGCCAAATCAGCAGAAAAGTATTTTAACTTAGTTCCACTTGGCAGGCAAAAGTTAGAGTTCCAAAAGGACACTATAATAAAAGGCATCAATAAAGTGAAGCATGATAAACTCTGTCCAGGGAAGGCAAAGTGACCATTAGCTTTGAGGTCCAAACTTTTATTTCTCTTTTGAAAAATCAGAGAAATACTGTACGTCACTTTGGCTTGGTGTTCCTGGCAATATATTTAGTTTTTTCAAAAGGCTCAACATTTCCAGCCTCCATTAAAACCATCACAGTCTAGCGAGACAGACGACAGACAAAAGAGATTATAAAAAAAACAAACTCCTGGCTTGTGTGTCAATTAATAGTTACTGCACTGACAGGCAAATTGCAAATCACCCATTAGTAATTGTTCACTTTTCATGTTTAAAGAAATCATCATGAGACCAGATCTTCCATTGTGCAGGCTTGACCCTGTCAGTGCTAAGGAGAGTAGAAAATAACGGCATGAAATGTTAGAGGGTAGCACTAGAGGCATCATCACAAACAAAATGAATGAATGTTTGATAGTATTTATAAAGAATTATACAGAATATGTTGTGAACAATTCCATTTATTTCTTATGTGCCTAATTAGTACATCTTATCTAGATCTAAAAAAAGTAAACTAAGAAAGTTATGACCATAGTTTCTTGTCATTTTGCACCTAGCTACAGAATAAAATCTTCAGTGTGCAGTAATTATTCTTGGCTATTAAATATGCTACAGTGATTGCAGTACAAATATAGTCCACAAGCTCATTTTCACAACGTGATTTAGATGATCTGTTTAATCTAATGCAATCTGCAGACTTGATTTCTTGCCACGTAGTGCACGCAGGAAATCCTGGAATAATATCCAAAGACTGTGCTGGACTGAAAGTGAAACCTTTGGTTTAACATGCTGCCAAAAGTTTTAAAGAAACAAACTCACAAAATGAAAATCCTCTGGTGTTCTTGAAATCTTAATGTGCAGCGTTGGCTGACTAGAGCAATACAACCTGCATTGAAATTTGAAATAATGATTTTGAGAGTCAGACGAACTATTAGTTTGGTGAAAGGGATAAAAAAGGATCTAAGAAACGAAATGATCTGGCTTTTAAAATGAAAATTGTAAAACAAATGGGAGGGGGGGAAAGGTGAGCGTTACCATGTTAAATTAATTTGTTAGAGGGTTTTTGGGTTTTTGCAATTTTTAAAAATCAAGGTGTTATAGGAGTGCTTATATTAACTATTACTGAGTCACAAAAAAGCAAAAGCCAGGCCAGAGATTTAATATTGCTTGCTGCAGAATTGGAACCTAGAGTGCAGTTTTACTCTGAAAATGTACTCTATAAATATGGCAGTGTTGGGCTCCATGTTCATTGTGTCTCACTGTATATTTGCTCAGTTTGTAAGTACAGATGTTTTTTCTAACTGCAGGCTCCAAGAACTTTGGGCTCTGATGGCCAAGCCAGTTCTTTTCATTTCACGCACCATCAAACAACCTGCAAGCTACTGGGGTTGTCCAGATGTCACTGAAGGAAGACTCTGAAGAGAACTGTCTGTGTTTCACAGGTATAGCTATAGGCAGAATTTGGCTTACAGAATCTTTATTACTGGGAATGATGCGTGATATGAAAAGAATCCAGAGTGAGGCTGTGGAGCCTACAGTTAGGAAAAATATCTTTTGAGCTGCAAACTGAGCAAATGTAATAGGAAAACTAGTGAGACATAATGAATACAAGGCCATTGTTACACTCACTTTAAGATGCATTGCAATTCTACAAGCCTTGCCTATCAATAGCAATATTTAAGCAGCTTCATTTATAAACTCAAAGCTTAGAGCCATCCGCTGGCTGAAAAGGCAGCTTTCTATAGTTGTGAAATGTATAGACTATATAACATTACCATGCTGGGTATCAGAATAAAAGATTGCACAAAAATATAATTAATATTACCCAAACATAGTCCCACTAGTTATCCAACAGCAACCCCAACCTCAACTGCTGCTTTTCAACAGGAACCCTGTATTAGCAGAAACTTGAGAACTCAATATTTTACATTACAGTGAATTTTGAAGCTGAACTACCTTTAAAATTCAACCAAAAGCCACTGTCTGCAGAATTCCCTGAATAACAGCCTACATTTTACCTGTTTTATATTTATATGCTTTGTAGCAGCAGCATTTTCAAAATCCTCTCTCCTCGCCCCTATTTCTTATTACAAAAAGCAGCTATAAAACTGCAATCTCTTTCTTTTATTATAGAGTGTATGCTCCTTGGAACAGGGACCTTGTTTTATTTATATGTAATGTGCCATACACACTTATGGGACTATATAAAAATAATAACTGGAGGTGGACCAAAAGAGGAACCTCAAATCTGAATCACTTTTTTAAAAACAACAACAACACACCAATTTATTTGTTTGGTTGGTTTTTTAGAGAAATGGGATTCCTATGGGTTAGATCTTACTCCCAGTTCCAAACCCAGTCCCATAATTTTGCTTCTACATCAGACATAAAACCAGAAAGATTCAATTTTCTGGTTTGGATGTGAACAAAATCTTGCATTCAAGATGGCAGAAATCTCATAGGAGCAGCTCATCTCAAAAGATTCCCATCGTTTGAGATTGAAATATCATGAGACTAGTTTGGAATATTTTCATGCCAGCAAATCCAAACCCGAATCCTAGTCCTGATTTGTGTTCAAAACTGAACCGTAATCTCCAGCGTATGCCTGATTCATAGCAAGCTCTGAAATCCACCTTCTTGAGCCAACTCTAAAAATAAGAGCATTTCTTTAACATATTATTAGCCAGGATTGGTGAAATGGTCTAGCAGACACTAGCTAGTCAGGAACTGGTGGCACCATATGCATCCACTCTAATCCATTTGAAATGCTGCATTCTAGATTCAGCCAGCAGTACAAATTATCTGTCCTTCAGTCTGAATGAATACCAGATTCAGCGAACAGTTGATAAGCGGGAAATGGCTGCACAATCTCAAAATGCAAGGGGCCTTTGTTTTCCTTAGAAACTATGTTTGTCTTCACTTTCATCAGCTACCAACTACTATGTTGCATATGTTCTTTTTTTTTAATTCAATATCACGTTCTGAGGATAAACTGCAACCTTCCTGTGGAACAGTAAGAGTAGCATGACATTCCAAGATCATTGGCATATTAGTGCCAATATTCTACTTTCTACAAAGTTTTATTATCAATGGCCTGAATATAGCTTTTAACTTGTTAAGTGAAAGGGTTCTGTTCTTCTCTGCTTATGTGTGTGAACGTCCTACTGACATTCATGGGAGTTGTATTCACATAGGAAGAAGAGAGCAGAATCCCAAATGTGGAACACGGGCCTATACTATAAAATACGCAACTAGGATCCAATCCAAAGGAAGTAACAAACAGCAGAGGTGGTCAAGGACTAATCCTGTGGGGATCTTGCTTCATCATAAAGAAAAGATTTTGGAGGTTCATTTTCATGATTCAGCATACCATCATGTTGATAATTAAGCTAAAAATGGAGATCACAGGTGGTCTTTGTGGGAGTGTGCTAAGTTTAGATTTAAAATGAGTAAAACCATTGTGGTGCGTTAATTGGTAGAATGTACCTTGCAAACTGTGGATACAGTTCTGCCCTTGGAAGCATGAAGTGAGCAGGTGCAGGGGGAAAATGGAGCTGTACCAACTGAGCACAAGGTCTCTGAGCCATGTTCTGGGAGCCAGGAGTAATACACTCTAAAGCATTTCTGACTTCTGCTCCAAGACCAGTAAAAGTAATACACAGGATATATTTTATATAGGATGGAATGCTGGCTGAGACAGCAAGGAAAAGACAATTACTTACGTGTACTGTAACTGTTTTCTTCAAGATGTGGGTGCAGACGTGTATTACACTCAGGTGTGCATGTACCCAGCGCACCAAAGCCGGACAGCTTTGCTTACCAGTAACATCGGGGCAGTGCTCTCACCCTCTGGCCCTCATAGCCCTTCCCATGGCTATATAAGGGTGCCACCACTCTGACCCTCCTCAGTTCCTTCACATCGGAATCTAAGACTGGAGACTCGGATGCAGCGGGGACAGAGGGTGGGCCGTGGCATACATGTCTGCACCCACATCTCAAAAAACAACAGTTACAGTACAGGTCAGCAAACGTATTTTCTTCTTCAAGTGGTTGCAGATGTGTATTCCATTCAAATGACGTATAAGCAGTACTGGTAGGAGGTGGAGCTCGGAATCTACTTAAACAATGACTGCAGAACTGCCTGCCCCAAGTTTGCACATGACCTAGATGATGCAATAACAGCATAATGTTTAGTTAAATGATTTAGTTGGGGTTGGTCCTGCTTGGAGCAGGGGGTTGGACTAGATGATCTCCTGAGGTCTCTTCCAACCCTAATCTTCTATGATTCTAAAAGTATTACAGAAGACCACAGTATCGAAATATCACTGAGAAATATGATAGATATTGCTTGATCTCGTGTCAAATAAGCCTGTTATGTCACCACATAATGTAGGAGGTTATCCATCTGGAAATTGCCTGAGTGGAGACTGGCTGAACCTTTCATTTGATCCGCATAAGAGACAAAAAGCTGATGCAGTGAACAAAATTCTTTTCATATAAAATGTGAAGCACTGCCTCACATGTGACGTATGAAGATGCTGTTCTTCTGCGTTTGAATGTGGCTGAGGAAAGAGTACAGGTGAGTAAATAACTTGGTTAAGGTGAAACTGTGAAATCACTTAGGACAAAAATGTCAGATGTAGAGTAAAGGACACTTTTGTCTTTGAAGAACTGTGTATATGGAGGCCTGCCATTAGACCCTGCAATTCACTGACCCTTCGTGCGGATGTTATAGCAACAAGAATGTCTCTCCTTTCCCAAAAGACAGCCTAAGAGCAAGTTGCCAGAGGCTCAAACAGAGGACCCATGAGGGTGGCCCATACAGTATTAATGTCCCATAATATGACCATTTCCTTCACAGGTGGAAACAGGCAGACAATACCTTTCAGAAATCTCAGTGCTTTGGAGTCTGAGAAAACTGCTTTCCCCTGGATAGGAGGATGGAATGTCGAGATCATTGCCAAGTGAACCCTCCACGAGCTAAGAGGCAGATCGGAGGACTTCAGTTGTAATAACTAATTTGAAATGTCCTGAACACAAGCTAATATTGGCTGAATTCCCCTAGATCAGGGGTCGGCAACCTTTCAGAAGCGGTGAGCTGCGTCTTCCTTTATTCACTCTAATTTAAGGTTTCGCGTGCCAGTAATACATTTTAATGTTTTTAGAAGGTCTCTTTCTATAAGTCTATAATATATAACTAAACAATTGTTGTATGTAAAGTAAATAAGGTTTTTAAAATGTTTAAGAAGCTTCATTTAAAATTAAATTAAAATGCAGAGCCTCCCGGACCGGGGCCAGGACCCGGGCAGTGTGAGTGCCACTGAAAATCAGCTCGCCTGCCGCCTTCCGCACACGTGTCATAGGTTGCATATCCCTGCCCTAGATGTTTGACCAAACCAAAAACTGCCACAGGAACATTGTGTAACAGCGTGAGACATCACAGTGAATGCTCCCCCAAGACCTTCTCCCCTCACTAGCTTTCAGAGCCCAGCCTCCAGTCCAAGCCCAAATGTCTATACTGCTATTTTAATCCCAAAGTGCCAGCCCAAGTCAGATGACCCAGGCTCTAAGTCTTCCAGGCTGCCATGGGTCTTTTTTTGCAAGGTAGACATGCCCTTATTGTATCTGAAGCTGAACATGAAGACAGTGCCCTGGGTTGTCCGGTCACCGGATGACCAGCCTAGGCTGGAGCAGGAACAGGGGCAGGGGCAGTCTGTCAGAACTACCAGGCAGCTGGTAGTATCCCCGACAAGGTAGCAATGTTGAACAGACTGGAGAGGCTGCTTTCATTAGGACCTTATATACCTGCCTTGGGGTCACGTGCTTAGACCCTTGTGAGTCCTAAGGGTCCAGTCTATTATTGCTGATGTCTCATCAGGCTCAGAACACTCATCACAAGTGTCCAGTTAGTACAAAATATGATTGCCTGGCTTCTCCATGGCTCAGGTCACCATGAGTACATCAAGTTCCTCCACTGGCTCCACTCAGCTTCCGATGCCAGTTTAGGACTAATTAAAAAACAAACAAACTAATGACAGGTTTGGTTCAAGCCCCAGCTACATCAAAGACCAAATTTCAATCTATAGACACCCAGGACAGTTGAGTTCCCCTGGAGAAATGCAGATCACAAAGGCAAGGAAGGGTGAAACATGGAAGAGCTTTGGGGATAAATATTTCTCGATCAGGCAAACCCCAAGTGTGGCCATCTTTTGGAAATGTTGTAAAACCTTCCTTTCTCAGAAAGCATTTTCACCATTAAAGATACTCTAATATGAACACATCCTTCTACTCTCAACCCCCTACCAGCCCAACCAAACAACACTGCTCCCTGCCAAAAAAACCGGAAAAAATTCTACCCTAAGCAGAATTTTGACCCAGAAAGGGGAAAACTGCCAAAGACTATATGAAGTCCATTTTATGTGGAAAGTGCTCAGACACTAAAGTGATAAGCAGCTGTATAAAAGCAAAGACAGATTAGATAGATTTCTTTAATTCGATTTTGATGTAATTTTTCATTAAACAAGTTCAAATTTCAACTACAAAAGGAGGGAAACTGAACAGCCCCTCCCCCATTTTTGACCAGTTCTATTATTTAACTGCTATCCCTTCCTGAAAGATTCAAAATGCCAGTGGTTTCTTCAAGCCCTCTGATGGTAAGTGTTAGGCCCATCCAGTCAGGGAACAGAATCAGTATCATGTGATGTATGTGACCAAACGATTCCTAGCTAAACAACACAGTTTGAACTTAAATATTGAACATCAAATACTCACAGCAAACTGTTCACGATCCATAGAGTAAAACTAACAAATAAACAACAACTTGTTGAGCAAATTTAACTAACACACATGAGTAAATCATGAAGTGTTTACACTTACCTCATGAGCAGAAAAAAAAAGGCTAAATTGTTCAGATAATTGAGTCACTGCAAATTATTCACTCATTTGTACAGTGGATGAGACATAGGCCTGGATTCAAACCAACATTGAAACGTTCACTCAATGTAACAAAATCAGAAGAATGAAACTTCACCATATCTCAGCATGAAGAATGAACATTTGAAATTCTCTAGAGGTTGTATATATATCTCCTCAATATATGTTCCACTCTATATGCATCCGAAGAAGTGGGCTGTAGCCCACGAAAGCTTATGCTCTAATAAATTTGTTAATCTCTAAGGTGCCACAAGTACTCCTGTTCTTTTTTCTAGAGGTTGGTTAGTTTTAATTGTACATGTAGGTTAGATGGTAATGTTTCTCTTTCCTGATTGGTTGAAGATAACTCTTAAAATAGGTTTCTGGTCTGAAAACTCAAATTTTTAGTGCAAAATGCACTTTCTGGAAATACATTCTTAAAATTTCATTGTCTTCATAAACACGTCTGGCAGTCAGGCTACTATTTTTTTGTTTTGTTTTTTAAAGCAGACACCTTCGCGGCGCTGAGGATAACACAGTAAAAGCACTGGTTGAAGATACAGCTCTAAATTTTCTTCCAGAACCTTTTAAGAAATGGAATGTTTGAGAGATGAGTGCAAATCTGGCAGCACTGCTTAACTTGCATTTTCAAGAGGGAAGTTTAAATATCCCTTTCCACCACCTTTAGCAGCTAATCATTGAAAACATGCTGTAGAAACAAAGTAAGATCAATTGTACAATACTGTTCTCCATCAACTAAAATAGTCAAGTAGTAAAATCTAAGCTATTGATTTCAGATTCTGCAGACTGTTCAATATTTATCAGCCATGTAGGCCCTTACCTATTTCATTCCACCGAAAGGACATAGAGCACTCTGATAAATAAATGGCAAGTTTTCAGTGAGAAACATTTTGCTGGCAGGGAACATTTTGCCAGGACTTGCCATCCTATGAGTAATGAACAATCCATCCATCTTTATATTTAGCAAGTTTTCCATTTCATCCCCTGCCCTTTTTAGTGTATGATTTAATTCACAGCACATAAACATTTATACAGGAACCTTGTAAAAATGAAAAAGTGCACAGTTATACTGTCAGTGTGTTTTCTGAGACAACTAAGGGCAGCTGGAGAAACTCATTTTTAAAAACGAATCCATTTCCTGTGTTTGTTCTCACTGTATAATCTCTTATATTCTCTCTCTTTGCCTGACTGATTCTATTTATACAAATCTCTCTCCTCTTCTTTTTTAAACTATTGCCATTTACAAACATTGGACCTGACCCTTCGGGGTGCTGAACAGCTCTTATATAATCACCAGTGTTTTGAAAAGTGGCTCGGGTACAATTTTGAGCTCTGTGAGGGCCTCTAAAGAGCATGAAGAATGGTCCAATGGTTAGGGTGTGAACCTAAGACTGTGACAACCAAGTTCTATTCCCTACCCTACCGCATACTTCTGGTGTAACCAAGTCTCTAAAGCCTGAATACACAAAAGGAGTTAGGTGTCTAAGTCTCTGTTTTAGGTGCCTGTGTCCCAGTTTTGGGACCCTGCAAAACACAAAGCTCCCCCTAAACCCTAAACTCACTCTTTGCTTAAGTTTTTGCAGTAAAAGTTCCCTATGTTACTGTGTGGACCCCAGGTAATTCGATCTAAGATACTTCGACTTCAGCTACACTATTCGCGTAGCTGAAGTTGCGTATCTTAGATTGATCCCCCCTCCCCCCCCCGTGTAGACCAGCCTTTAGGTGCTCTCTCTGAAACAGGAGCAGGGCTTAGCACCCCCCAGGCATCTCCTATTGCCTAGCATAGGGGACTCCCTGCACACCTTGTGACTTTTGTGAATTGCAGCCTAAGGCACCTATCTCTCCCCATTCACTGTATAGGAGCTTGGGTGCCTAACTCAGGCTTTTGAATCGCCGTGATTTTATAGGTGCTGAGTGTCACAACGTCTAATATCTTTTGTGCATTCAGGCCTTAGTGTCTCTGGGCCTCAGTTCCCCATCTGTAACATTGGGATAATAATTCCCTACCTCAGAGGTGCATTGTAAGGAAAACGGTGTTAGAGCGTGTGAGGTGCTCAGATACTCTGGTAGGAGGAAGAGTACAGTTATATCTAAGAAAGGTTGTGTACACATCTTGGGGAATTTGAAATGATTTTAATATGAATTCTCAAAGTCTCAGGGGATTCAGCTAAGCAGTCAGAATCCATGAAGACAGGGTCCTTTCCCATAAAGCTTCTCCTTCCCCAACTGGTATCTCTTCCCACCACCTACCTGCAGCTGTCTTCTTGGGAGGGACCTAGTGGGCTACAGTATTTTTATACCCAATATTCATTTTCATGGAGAAGGAACAGGCCTGTTCAGCCCTCTGGCATCTCCAGCACTTTGTCTATTGTGAGATGATGGAGGTGGGGCATAGGGTATGCTCCCACTCACTCCATTGAGGGGCGTCCAGCCCCTTCCTCTCCCTCCTCGAAGATGAAGAAATGTCATTGCCCCCTTCCCTTAGCCCACTCCCCACCCCCACCATGAGGCTGAACTAAGTCAATCCAGGGCCATTGGCACACTCCATATGACACCGTATCCAGGCTGTGGCCCTGCCCCTCCTTGGGGTATCAGTGGGTTTCAGAGTTGGGAATGAGCCAGTTCACACATCTTAGATACTGAGTGAAATTCTGGCCTCACTGTAGTCAAGGGCAGAACTCTCATTCACTTCAGCGGAGCCAGGATTTCACCCATTGTTTCAGGCTGTTTGAGATTCAAACAGGCCTCAGTTACAATCAGGTCACATTTTCAAGCTTTTCATTGCACCCATCAGAGCCAGAAAAATAACTCTAATGATAGTTGAGATTTCCATCTAATCAGGCAATTCCAGGATCTCAGGCCCCATCCTTAGACATCCTCCGTGCACACCCTGGCAATCTGAAAAGTCAATCCGTCCCTCCCACAGATCAATTCCCTCTGCTCTCCCATTCCCCCACATCTGCTGCCATGCAGTAAGTGGGCTATTACAGTAAGAATCTTGAACCTGTGGAAACCAAAACAACACTTCCATTGAGAATGGTTAGCTAGGCAAAAGGAAACACCACAAGCATTTTTAATTGTATTCTTCCACCTCCTCTTCCCCCCCGCCCCCAAAGAAATTGAGATGTTTAATGAATCTCAGTTATATACATATTCCTTGAAAATTTCCTTTACAGAAAAGAAAAAAAAAACCTAGCCAGGTTTCTCTCTCTTTTCCCTGGGGTGGGCACACATTACAGTTCTAAAGCATTATCACATCAACTGCTGGCCTGAGAGGCTTGACCCAGAGCCCTGCACCAGTAAATTATTTCCCCCTGACATATGGCTTAAGGCTCAAGGATTTGAACATTTAATTGGTGCATTTTCTGCAGGGCTTTAGAGGCTTGGCAAGGTGAGATTCCTGCTAATCAGGGATACAGCATGGAAACAGTTCCTGCTGTGCATCACTGTCAGCCTCTGCCTACTAGAATGTATTGATCTCCTTGAGCTCAAGGGACTTGTATTATCTGTGTCATGGACTAAAATCATCTCTCAGGAAAGCCATCATTCCATCTTTCAGAATTTTTATTCATCAAAAAATCATCATTCCTTTATTGCTTTTTGGAATAGGAATTAGCTCATTCTTTTGGAGAAAATGGACACTTAGTTTCTTTGTGGCTGAAATTAAAACCTCTCCAAAACTTTTTGATTTTTAAGCAAGCTAATGGACAAAGAAACAGGAATATATGCCCCCCAAACATTAAAATGTGGAATAAACTTTTGCATCTCTTTAACTCTTACTCACTACCAGACCATTGAAAAATATTAGGCGTATTTAAAAAAAAAAATAATCCCATTATACCATTTGCATGCTGTTCTTATGCTGAACTTTGAAATCTAGATTGCTACTCTTCCTGTGAAATTCCCCACATGTTGCTGATATTTCAGTTTCTCTGGAAAAGCTTTGTTAAGGAAAAAAAATCACACAATTTCCACTCTTGCTGATTTACTCCCACTGAACTCCTTAGTAACAGTACAGTCCTGCAAGCCCTCTATGCACTGAGTTCCTGCTGTAGTCAAAAGAAGTTCTGCACAGGGAGGAATTGCAGGATTGATGCCTAAATCTTGTATGAAGTGCTAGATAGGTAAAAGCTTCATTCACTGCTATATTTTTCCAGAGCAACAATAAATATTCAGTCAAAATGAGCTTTCTATTAAGAAAACAAGAAAATGAGAGAAAAATTCTGGTTCTCATCAAAGAGCATAGTGTGTCTCCTTTGCAACAAACTGCCTTTGTTGCAAAAGGCTGCTATTTCTACAAAAAGGGTTGGCGAATTCTCTCCATTTAAAGATGCAGTATGCAGAAAACAAGCCATAGCTGATACAAGCTGCTTATGTCATGACTACTTATGTAGATATTCCACAACATTTTACTAATGGGATAAATAACTATTGAATAAAAAAGAATGTTTGCTGCTATTCAACAAAGTTTCTTTCTTCTAAACAAAAATGGCTAGCAAAGGGATGAACAATGCAAAGCAGGATGGAGACGTTCAAAGAATAAAGTATTTATGGCCCTAACTCAGAAACTGTATGGTAGGAAAAGAAGTTTTTTTACTCCCTATTTTTTCCTTTTCACTCTGCTAAACATGTCTGATAAATTGGGAGATGATACAAAATTCCCCACTTTCTCCACTCACAGCCACTGAGTATCAACATGTTCAGGAATTTTATTGTTTTTCAGTTTCATAGACTCTCGAGAAGGCTTTTAGTTCTGGCGTTGTGTGGAAGTTTTGTGAGAGCTGGGGTAAGATAACAATCACAAGTAAAAATTCTGACATAGGTAACCTTGTGCAGTCTTTTTAAAGCCTCTTTCTCTTTCCATGTTTACACTAGCATTATCCATGACTGTGCAATGCCTTTCTCTCCTTAGTAAAGGATACTGTTCTTCAAACAAAAAGCAGGCTCATTTTGTTAAAATACATTTGACAGCTTAATCAACTCTGCAAACTGGCATCTCTGGAATGTCAATTGTAATTTAGCCAGGAGATCAATTAAGAGATTCATTCATTTTCTATGTATATGGTGAAGTATTTTTTGCATTAGCAAATACCAGTTTACACTTGTTAACTTCTAATAAGCTTGCTGACAACTCCAGGGGTATCACTGAAGTAGATTCTTCACAGATACAGTAAGTATAGTGTTCATCCATTCTTTAATTGTACCGAATAAGCTCCTTGACAATTAAGCAAGAATGCTTTTATCAGAAGGGATAGGAGGTGGATTCTACCACAGTTATTATTGAATAAATTTTCTTGTCAACCCACCAGCTAACATTTAATTTAAAACAATGAGGACCAAATTCTGCTCTATTACAATCCTGTAAATCTAGTGTATTTTCTATTTACTCCATTTAACCCCTTACGCCCTTCATTTGGTTCTTCTGTTTTTACATTGTAGGATACTAAGAATCTATGGGTTTTGTTGATACATTCATATAACACACTGTGTGCCTGATCAGCCTTGAAGTGAATCCTTTATCTCTGAGTTAAAAAGCAAGGATGACTCAACCCTGGGGTTAATATATTTGCTTTCCTGCAACTTCAAAACAACATTTCCCCCCAAAAAATTAAGTTTGTAGGCTACGCAGCACAATTAACACACATGCAGTTTACTTTTCCATGTGCGAAGTGTTGTAACTTCTCAGTAAGATACAATTTTCTGATATTAAGTTGAATGATGAAAATATTACCAGTAGCTTTTTGTGTGTCTCTTTGTCCAATAGCGTACCTCTATCACACAACATAGCAATGTGTATGTAGTCAATTCCATTTGACTAATATTGTCTAGCTGTAGTGATATCAACAAACCAATTAGCTTCATCCTTTAAATCTTTCTGTAATGTTTAACATGCAATTATATTATTTTGTTTGGGCACTGGGATTCAGAAAGTAAGTAAGGGCATCAGGGCAGACTTTTGAGGACACATCTGGGGTTTGTGGGCTCAACAATGGGTGCCTATAATACATAACACAGGGCTGTGTGGTAAAGGATTTCATTTCACTTATATGACAAGCAGCCAACACAAACCTGACATTGCAATTTGCCACACTTTTTTGTTATGTTCTGCATCCCATTGAAGTCTCATACATCCTGCCCACTGCCATAGGCTACTGGTCTAGAACAAAGCTTGAGCAAAATATAATAAAATAGGGGTTGAGGGCAGGAGGAGAAGAATCACAATGGAGATTTTGTCATCACTGATGTTAGTAGTCCTGTTCCCACAAGAACTATAAATTCTGTATCAACTGATACTGAGTAAGAGGGATCTACTGTTGATCCACACAGTTAGAGTAGCAAGAATGGGAAAAGAAATCCCAAGGAGGATCTATGTGTGGACAAATATGTGTGCGCTCTTTACTACATATGTACACAAACATGCTCAGAGAGAGACAGAGAGAGAATGCAGAATGGTGTGGTGTGATAAACAAGTTTTATAAACATATGTTTAAGTTGGCCACATTACAAGTGGCAAAGTCATGAATGAGTTAAGCAGGTTATTCCAAATGGGTGGTAATGAGATCTTTATATCATACCATCATGCATTCCATAAATGGCACAGAAAAAGTATTTTAGAAATGTTAAAGATACATAGATGTATTTTGTAAATACTTCTGCCTGTAAAGCCAGGTCCCTTAATTATCATAAATCCAATTGTAAAAAATTACCAAAAATAGCGTTTAGATGTATATAAAATATTACAGCCTTAAAGTCTGATATCACAGGCTTTTCCAGAGCTAGAAGTGAATTGTGTGTGTCCTGCTGGAAAACTGATATAAAATTCTATAGGGTTGCAAGATATCAGACTTTGTTACCATAACATTTAAGCTGGAAGTGGATCTGCTCTGTAATTATTAATGAATACTGTATGTTGACCTGGTTATGGGGATGTTTACTGTATTAATATATTGATTTAGTTTAATAGGCATCTGTAAGGAAAAAGAAACAAAGGAAAAAGAATAGCTCAAGAGAAATCACTTCTCTGCAAACTCTTGAGAGTTGTTAAGAGACACTGGGCTTGTCTACACTTACCGGAGGATCGACGGTGCATCGATTGCTGCATCAGTGGTCGATTTAGGGGGTCTAGTCTCACTTTCTCTAAATCGTTTGTTCCTACTGTTAAAATAAACAATACTTTTGGTTTTAAAAAGGCTGTCTGGTCACTTTATAAATCACTGGTCGCAGACTCCCAAAGAGAAGTCAGACCTGCTGGGCAAGCATGGTTGATACACGGGGTACTGCAGCCCAGGACCCTCTCTGACAGTCGGAGAATTAAGGAATTCCATCCCTGAAGAGGTAAAGGCACGAGGCCTGACATTTGAGTGGGTGCACTCGCAGACTAGTAAGGAGGACAGAGGTGCAGCTAGTGCTGTAACTCTAATGACATTTTTATTTAGAAAAAAGTCCCCCATCCCTCCCCAAAGGACTGAATATTACCCATCCGGGGCTGCAGACCAAGGTAACTGGGGTGGGTGGGAGTAGGGAACTTTTTTTTTTTTTTAAAGGTGAGTGAAGCTGCTCAGTGGCTTGCACAGTTATAAGTAGGGCCCTACCAAATTCACAGTCAATTTTGGTCAATTTCACTGTTATAGGATTTAAAATATCTTAAATTACACGGTTTCAGGTATTTAAATCTGAAATTTCACGGTGTTGTAACCGTGAGGGTCCTGACCCAAAAAGAGGTATGGGGGGCGGGGGGGATCACAGGGCTATTGTATGAGCTATTGTATTGCCACTATTACTTCTGCACTGCTGCTGGCGGCAGCGCTGCCTTCAGAGGTGGGTGGCCGGAGAACGGTGGCTGCTGGCCAGGAGCCCAGCTCTGAAAGCAGCACCACCAGCAGCACAGAAATAAGGGTGGCATGGTATTGCCACTCTTACTTCTGTGCTGCTGCTGCTGGTGACGCAGAAGTAAGGGTGGCAATACCATACCATGCTACCCTCACTTTGGCGCTGCTGCTGACGGTAGCGCTGCCTTCAGAGCTGGGCTCCCAGCCAGCAGTCATGGAGCTTCCTACAGCTTGGGTGGTTTCTGGAGGTGGGTCTGACCCATCCCCGAGAGCAGCCCATACAAAGGAAGAAGAAGTCCCGTACCTTCCCAGCCTGGCCGGGACTAGCAGTTGGAACCTGGCGCATGATAAGAGCCCCCAGCCTGGGTGCTCCCAGCCCTGTCCCTGCCTGGCTCCAGGCCCAGCACTTGGGGACTAAAGGGGCCTGGGCTGGCTGTGTGTGTGTGTGTGTGACCATGGAGCCTTCCTGACCATGATGCCCATGGCAGTCACCCAGGTTGCCAACCCGTAAGGCCAGCCTTGCTCCCCCCCCCCCCGCATACAAGGCCAACCTGACTTCTGCAATGCTGCTGGTGGTGGTACAGCCTTCAGAGCTAGGCACCCAACTAGCAGCTGCCACTCTCTGGCCACCCAACTCTGAAGGCAACGCAGAAGTAAGGGTGGCAATACCATGAC